>NW_028319909.1:600000-900000 GCF_062004578.1 Staurois parvus | reverse complement strand
CTTTGAATGACAATTGCGCGGTCATACAACACTGTACCCAAACTAAAATTTTATCATTTTCTTCACACAACTAGAGCTTTCTTTTGGTGGTATTTAATCACCGCTGGGGTTTTTATTTTTTGCTAAATTAACAAAAAAAGGCCAAAAATGTTGAAAAAAATACACGTTTTTCTTTGTTTCCGTTATAAAAATTTACAAATAAATAATTGTTCTTCATAAATTTAGGCCGAGATGTATTCTGCTACATGTCTTTGGTGAAAATAACACAAATTAGGATGTATTATTTAGTTTGTAGGAAAGTTATAGAGTTCCCCATCTATGGAATAGATCTGATTATTGATCAATCCTGAAGTACTGACGGCCAATCTAATTTCTTGAGGTCTAAGAATGTCAGAACAGTACAGATATCCCCCAAATTACCCCTTTTTGCAGAGTAGACAGCCCGACGTACTTCATAAGAGGCATGGCGAGTTTTTTGAAGTTGTATTTTTTTTGTCATAATTTTTCGGAAAATGAAAAAATTTAAAAAATTATTTTCACTATTTTTTTTTTACATACTGTCACCAGTGCAGTACAGCGTCATCATATAACTGGCATGGCGGTGAACAGGGACACTGACTGGTGACAGTATGAAAAAAAAAAAATATATATATATATATATATTTTTTTTTTTAATTTTTTATTACTTTTTTTTTTTTTTTTTAACATTTTTTTTCATATTTTACTATGACCAAAGTAGTACAATGTTACCATAGTAACATTGTACTACTTTGGGGAAGTGATCAGTATTTTTTTTTTTTTTTTTTACACAATTTGCTTATAGCAAAGAAATACTTTGCTATAAGCAAGCATTTACCTGAATGAAATGGATTCATTCAGCTTTTTTTTTTTTTTTTGTGCTTAGCTGTGATTTGGTCACAGCTAATCACATGACATGTGCATGTGATTAGCTGTGACCATTCACAGCTAGGCACTAGTATACAATGGATGGCATCATGAATGAAGCCATCCATTGTATACAACTGTCATGTGACCTGCTGTGATTGGTCACAGCAGGTCACATGGTACCTGCAACGGAGCCGGTATTCGGATCTGTCATCGGCCGTGTCCGAGGTACACGCCCGGTGATAGATCGAGCTGCTGCGCCGCTCTGCATTAGCGCAAACGGTGCATGTGCGGGAGCACGCCAAATGGCGTGCACCCGGAGTGGAGAAGCAACTTTCAAGCCGCCAAACGGCCATTGGCCGGGCGGCTAATGGTTAAGAAAGAACATTTCCAGTTATTCATATGACTTTATTTTCAGTGTTAACCCCTTCACGCCTAAGGGTAAAACAAATCGAAATGCCTAAGCACAATTTTGCAAAGTTGACATGTGTTAGTAAAACCGTACATATCATCATCACAACTACTTTGTATATCCAGGTGGATTATATTGCGGTTTTTTTCAGGATAAATTGGGCTTTCATTTGGTGGTAAATGGTAATGGACATCGCCTAATTTTTTTATTATCAAAGGAAAACTGGCCCAAAATAGTAAAAAAAAATCATTTTTTATTTCACTGTGTGTTTCATGTTACTACCATAACCTACCTCCAACAAACAACCCAAAATAAATTCTCCTGCTCTTGACGATCGCAGCGATACCATATATGTGTATGTTATTTGTTGTTTGTACCCGTAGTACAGCCCAGAAACAATAGTGCACATTTTGTTTTTGTCTTTTTTTACCTAAAACACACTGACACTAATACCAATTTTTTTTTCAAATCCTGACCTTTGACCCTGACCTTTTGATCTTGAACTTTGACTCTGCCCTTGACCCCAACACTAGCCCTGGCACTGAACTAGATCAAACCTTGATCTAGGTATTTTTTCTTTATTTTTTCTTTTATTTTTTAATATTTATTTATTTATCTTTTTTTTTTTAATTAATAAAAAATAATTTTCCCCTCAGGAGTTAGAGAGATACAATTTATCTCTCTCCTCTGTTCACAGAGAGAGAAAAAAAACAGGGGGGGGCGGGCTGTACAGTGACTGATCACTGTGATAGCCAATCAGAGACTATCACAGCAATCATGTGACCTGGAATCGGGAGTCTCAGGTCCCGATCGTTAGAACGGGACCCGATGCTCTCAGTGACACTGCGGTCTTTGTGCTGGGAGCATGCCATGCGGTGCGCTCCCAGCACAAAGACAGGTACGCAAACAGGGGCGGACTGACAACTCATGAGGCCCCTGGGCAATAGGGGATCATGGGGCCCCTGTGTCCTTGCCCAAACTCAAAAAAACCTATGTAAAAGGTACCAGGGGCATCTCATGGGGCCCAATACTGACCCCGTGCCCTCGAGCAGTGCCCGAGTTTCCAAATGGTCAGTCCGCCCCTGTACGCAAATATGAGGCCCCATGGAAAAAAGCCCAGTTCCGTGAGGCCGCATATTTGTGTTACGTCAGCGTCAAGGGGTTAAAGAGCCCCGTACTGTGTAAAGAAACAATGCCATTTATGGATGTAAGTTAGGGACCGTAGATTGTACGCCCCTTGAGGTTTAGGGACTGATGTGGATGTACAATATATATGTAAAGTGCTACGTAAATTGATGGTGCTATATAAATACCTGAAATAAATAAATAATGTCCATATTCTGTGTATTGTGGGAGATTAGATATAGTGAATGCCGGGTCCTGGGTTTAGTATGATTTTAGAAACTGATGACGCCATTAGTTAGTGGGATGTGGGATGTGGGTGGGCGGCCTGCACAGATTTCTGCTTTGCCAGCAACAGTACACTTACAGTATCTCCCAGAAGTGAATACCCCCCTCCCCCGGACTGTATACAATGTATATATACATACAGTATCTCCCAGAAGTGAGCCCCCCCCCTCACATTTTTGTAAATATTTGATTCTCTATTTTCATGTAACAACACTGAAGAAATGACACTTTGCTACAATGTGACGTAGTCAGTGTACAGCTTGTGTAACATGTAAATTTGCTGTCCCTTCAAAATAAATCAACACACCGCTATTGATGTCTAAACCGCTGGCAACAAACGTGACTCCACCCCTAAGTGACAAGGTCCAAATTGGGCCCAATTAGCCATTTTCCCTCCCTGGTGTCATGTGACTCGTTAGTGTTACAAGGTCTCAGGTGTGAATGGGGAGCAGGTGTGTTACATTTCGTGTTATCGCTGTCACTCTCTCATACTGGTCACTGGAAGTTCAACATGGCACCTCATGGCAAAGGACTCTCTGAGGATCTGAAAAAAAGAATTGTTGCTCTACATAAAGATGGCCCAGGCTATAAGAAGATTGCCAAGACCCTGAAACTGAGCTGCAGCACGGTGGCCAAGACCACACAGCGGTTTAACAGGACAGGTTCCACTCAGAACAGGCCTCGCCATGGTTAACACAGTAACGCTCAAACCAGGATGTGGTCGCGGCACCCCTGAGGACTCTTTCCGGCATCCCGTTTGAAAAACCATGTCTTAGAGTACTCAACCACATTTATTGTTGTAGATAAAGTACATTAATGTGCAAATGTTTACAAATCATACAGTAATATAAAAAAAAAAAAATAATGACTGGGATTTTAACCATCCCTTACTCCTTGGCAATTTAACAAAAAATATTTTGCTTTCAATACACTTTATTAAGGGCCCTTAGAATATCCAACCACATTTATTTATACAGATAATGCACATTAAGTGCAAAGGTAGGCAAATCATTCCGTTTTATGTCTCAAAACAACTCTATCACATGATCAGGTAAAGATCTGCGATCTCTTTGGATCTGTCAGGTTGGCGTCTTCGGTGAAAGTTCTCTCAAATGCAGATTTAACCCCCCTGGCGGTATTCCCGAGTGTAGCTCGGGGTAAAGTTTCAGTACCACAAGCGGTAACCCCGAGCTACACTTGGGAATACTATGCGGCGCTGCTCCGCGATCCCTCGGTCACTTACCTTGTCCTGCTCTCCCGCGATGTCCCTCCTGCAGTGTCCCCGGCAATGTAATCCGGCGGATGCCAGCATCTGTCATCTGGGTTCCGTCCCCTGCGAGTGTCGGGACGTACAGGGGACGGAACGGCGGGAAATTCAAAAATGACAAAAAGTGACATTCACTAAATTCACTAAAATCACATAGTATAACATTCCTGTATCAACCCATTTCACATACATTTTGTCCCGAGTGCTTTGTCCGGCGCCCTGCCTGCATTTTTACTGTTCTTTCTGCCTGGAAACTGAGAAACGTCCATGGCGTCCAAAAAGCGTCCCTTTAGGTCAAAAGCGGTTTTAGACCGGCTAGAGAACAGCGATAGTAAATCAGAACCACTTGCAGAATTGAGTGATAATGATTTGTGGGGGAAATTCCTCATCAGACACTGAAAACGATTTTTCGACTTCGCTCAGTGATGTGCTAACTTGGCGCTATATTTAAAATTTCAGTGTTTTTGGTTTGATTATATTATTGAATTAAATTTATTATTATTATATTATTATTTTTATGATTATTAATTATATTATAATTTATGATTTCGTGTTTCAAGTTTTATCATACCCGGGATGTTTACTAGACTCTTGTTCGGACAGATTTCAGTGAGTTATTCCTAAGAATTACAGGCCTACAATAAAAAAAATACATATTTCCATGCAAAAAAATGGTACCGCTTTGAGCACAGAAATATGGACATAATCAGACCGCTAGGGAGGTTTTTGTGTCTTGAGACAACATTATCACACTTGGCTTATCACATGATCAGGTAAAACTGTGCGTCTCTTTGGATCGGTCAGCTTGGCGTCCTCAGTGAAAGCTCTCTCAAACTCAGATTTAATGGCGCTCCAAAATGTTCCCTTGAAGTCTTGGCCAACGAAGACATAGAGAAGGGGGTTAACACAGCTGTTGGAATAAGCCATCAAAGCTGATATATTTGCACCTATAAAAGTCACGAGCCTAAAATGATGACCCCATGTGTTATTTTCATATAAATACAAGATGGAAAATACATGGATAGGAAGCCAACAAATAAAGAAGGAAATGATGACAGAAGCAATAACTTTGAAGGGTTTGGTAGATGTTGCTCCGAGATTTCTTTGAACACGCAAAAAGATCACAGTGTAGCAGAAGATAATGATGGTAAAAGGTATAACAAACAGAACAATACATCTTATTATAATCTGTGCACTTTGCATCGACCATTCTTTCGAACAAACCAAAAAGTTATCATCGTCTTCCTCTACATGTGTATTTATGAAGTAAGGTACATTGAGTAGAAGAGATACAATCCAAACAGTAAGAACGACTTTCGCAGCCAGTCTCACGGTGCGATGGCTCTGACACCAAACAGGGAAGACTACGGAGATGCAGCGATCAATGCTGATGATGGTGAGTTGTAGGACACTGGCAGACAGATTGAGATATAATATGAGAAAGTTAAGCTTGCACATGAAGGTTCCAAATGGCCAGTGATTGCCAAGAGCAATGTAAGTGACACTTAAAGGTAGGAAAAGGCAGAAGGTAAAATTGGCTAAAGCTAAACTCAAGAAGCAAAGGGAGTTGACCGTCTTCTTCATTCTGAAGGCAACAAACCAGATGACCAGACCATTTCCAGTTATTCCCAGCACACATATCCCAGATAGAACCACCATGTATGAAATATTGAGCATTTCAAACATAGTGGTATCGAAGTCTTCATCTGTGTACGTTTCCTCAGTGGTGATGGTCTCCATACTTCCAAACACATCAGATGTCAGAGATGAAGTTTTGATCCTCTCTAGAACCAAAATAAAAAAATTTCATCAATACCGAACAAATGAACATTGTGACTTCTGAAGACCTCTGAAGAAACATCCCGAGAAAACCAACTGGGGGAAAATTTCCCTTGAATGGGTTTTCCTTAAAGGATAAGTTCAACTTTTAGAAAAAAATAATAAATGCACATTTGTTTGCAGGTAACAACATGTGCATTTATTATTTTTGTCTGCAGGAACCTGTAAACCATTGCACCAGGAATCGGCAGATCGCTGGTGGCATGCAGGTCTCCTGCAGATCTGTCAGTATATCTGCTTGCTTGTATGGGATGTACGACCAAGCAGATATACTGGGAGGAAGAATGAATGAACTACCATGGCGCTTCACAGCCCATCGGTAGTTCATTGAGGACTGCAAGCTGACAGCCGCTAAGGGTGTGAGGACTTGTAGTCTTTCATTTACAGATGACTGTGAATGAGTGACGCACCCATGTGGGCGGAGCCTCACACAGCCACATTTTTTTTTTATTTGACATCTAGCGAGGGCGGAGAAGATCCCCTGCTAGCTGACAAAACGGGGATCATGGGGGAGCAGGGGCCGGTCTGATCATAACATGTTATGCCCTGAATATGGGTGTAACATGTAACATGTTACAAAAGATGAACTTATCCTTTAGCAATTTCCATTGTTTCACTACAGTATTAAAAAGAGGTTTGTGTCAGAAGGAAAAGGAGGCAGAAGGTAAAATTGGCAAAAGCCAAACTCAAGAACCAAAGGGAGTTGACCGTCTTCTTCATTCTGCGGTCAACAAACCAGATGACCAGACCATTTCCAGTTATTCCCAGCAAACATATCCCAGATAGAACCACCATGTATGAAATATTGAGAATTTCAAACATAGTGGTATCAAAGTCTTCATCTGTGTACGTTTCCTCAGTGGTGATGGTCTCCATACTTCCAGCTGCTGGGGTGAAGTATTGCTGCTGGGGGGCTCTATTGTTGCTAAAGTGGATATATTTTTGCTGAGGGATCTACTGTTTCTGGGGACTGTATTCTTGCTGGTTGCAAGGGATCTATTTTGCTGATTTCCTTGTTATCATTAACAAATTCAATGCAAGTTATTTAGCACCACAAAATGATTATTGGTTCTATATTTTCTGAACGGGTTGGAACTGGGAGGTGGATAGGGGTTCCAACCAAGTGATAGTGCTTGGAGGTTGGGGGGTGGGGGGGCAGAGACAAGAAGGGTGTCTCTGAGTAAACAAGCCCTGCATGTCCTTATAGTAAAATTCACTGTTCCAATTATGAAGTAATGGAGAAAGAGACATTAGAATGTTAATACAAATACACCAAAAATGGAAACATGGAAATCAACATCTTAAACATCTAATAATTCTAATCCATCCAATGTCCTACAATATACTGAGCATGCGAATTGTGTGTCTCCAAAGGAATTTCTATACAGCTGTAGACCTATAGTGACCTACCTCTGCATACAAAAGTTAGCAAAGATGCCACATTCTGTCTACAGATTCCCACAGAAACAAGAAATGTAAAAAATGTTTTCCAATGCATGTGCGCAAAAGTTCAAGATGCTTACTGACCACTATATATGATTAACCCCTTCGCTCCGAGCATACGCATATATCTGGCCTCACAGAACTGGGCTTGCTTTCCATGGGGCCACACAGCACGCTTCCAGCAAAAAAGACTGGACTGTCACCGGGAGCCCCGGGACCCGTACCAACAATCTGGACCGAGGAGTCCCGGTTTTGGGTCACCTGATCACTGTGGTAGCCCTCTGATTGGCTATCACAGTGATCAGTCACTGTTTTTTTTGGGGGTTTTTTTTCTCTGAATGGGTGAAAGATACATTGCACCTTTCTCTCATTGCAGAAAAAAAGTAAACAAATTTATGTAAAAAAAAAAGAAAATAATAATACTAATAGTAATAATAATAGGAATAAGAATAAAATAAAATAAAGAAAAAATACCTAGATCAAGGTTAGATAATAATAATAATAATACTAATATTAACCACTTCCCGACTGGCCGTTGCATATAAACGGTCGGACGGTGGCAGTGCAGGGTCGGTTGGCCGTTTATAAACGGCCTCCTCGCACCCTGCTTGTGCGCGCTACCTGGAAGCGCGCAGGACCGCGATCCGGTGCCCGCTGTGTCCTCCGGACACAGTGAAACACCGATTGTCGGAAGGGACCTCTGTACGAGGTCCCGATCATGTGATCACTGAAATGAAATGAAATGAAATGAAAAAATGTTTAAAAAATTATAATTTTTGGTTATAAACTAATTTGGATTTTTTTTTTACTAAAAAGATAATGGAATAAATTTTGGCAAAGATTTATGATGAAATATTATTTATTTGCAAAATTTTATAAAAAAAACACTTTTTTCAAAATTTTTGGACATTTTCATTTACATAGCAAAAAAAATAAAAATCCCAGCGGTGAATAAATACCACCAAAATAAAGCTTTATCTGTCTAAAAAAAATGTTAAAAAATTCATTTGGGTACAGTGTTGCATGACCGCGCAATTGTCATTCAAAGTGTGATAGCTCTGAAAGCTGAAAATTGCCCTGGACAGGAAGGGGGTAAAAGTGTCCGGACTGGAAGTGGTTAATAATAATAATAATCATAATAATAATAATAATAAAATATAATAAAGAAAAAAAATACCTAGATCAAGGTTAGATTTAGGTCAGTGCCAGGGTTAGCACTAGGGTCAAGTAAGAGTTAAAGGTCAAGATCAGTAAATTTTGGGAAGAATTTTCTGGGTAGGATAGAAAAAAGCAAAATGCGCAATATCATGTCCAGGCCTTACTACAGGTACAAACAACAATATACACACATGTGGTATAGCTGTGATCATCATGAGCAGGAGAATGTATTTTGAGTTGTTCCTTGGTGGTATGTTATGGTAGTAGCAAGTAACACATCCAAACAAAGAAAAAAGACAGCTAATCTGAACACATACTGCTCTCTCTGCTTCTGCTCTCTCTATTTCTCTCAAAGTGTCTGAGATAGTTAATTTTTTTACAGTTTTTCAGCGCATTCTGGGCATTTTGGAAGGTCTCCTGAGGTTATCTTAAAGAAAATTCTTCTAAACGCAAACGCTCATAAACACGCATAAACGCGGTATGCAAACGCGGCTAAACTGACGTTTTTTAATCTACGTTTTCCAGAAGTCAGTTTCCATCATGGGCCTTAGTCACTAAGGGGTTAATAATAGTGCAACAGGCAAAGTTATGTCTATCTGACCACTATTTATTATGTATCAGTTACTCAACGAATAGAATGCTATAGAAAACATTTCCTTCACTCAACAGATTTCCTAAATATATTTTTTTTAAATGTAAAGATAATTACAATCCCGTCTGAATTCTTTTTATCATATTATTCTCCTTACCTGAAGTCGGGTTTCTTCTGGTAGACGTTTTCTGCGTGTTTAGCTCCAGCACAGCTCAGCAATATATATGCACTCAGTATAGTGCTGGTTTTTTTTTTGTTTTTTGAGGGTTTTTTTGAGTCTAAGACTGGCTATGACGTTATCTGGCAATACCAAAGGGATCGGGTTAAGAATTCTAAGTTCCTCGTGTCTAAAAGAAAAGTGAACTTATGTACGATAAGATAAGGTTTAGCTATGGCTTCTGTATGATAAAGAATATTTCCATTGGTCATGTGACTTTATTCTCAGTGTTAAAGAGCCCCGTACCGTGTCATGAAATCATATGCTGGAAAAAGGAGACAATGGAGGTTTAGCATGGCTCATCACCCCCCTCTATGGATTATGTCCTCCCCATATATATTAGCTAAGCCGCGCCTCAGCCATCAAAGAGGATAGGTTGTAAAAAGGTTTGTATAAATACATCAGTGGTTCATATAGTGAACTCGGTGTAGATGATCTCCATGTATAATACATTAGGGAGGGATATGATCTCCATGTATAGTATATAAGGGGGGATATGATCACCATGTATAATCTATAAGGGGGGATATGGTCTCCATGTATAATACATAAGGGGGGATATGATCTCCATGTATAATACATAAGGGGGGATATGATCTCCATGTATAATACATAAGGGGGATATGATCTCCATGTATAATACATAAGGGGGGGATATGATCTCCATGTATAATACATAAGGGGGGATATGATCTCCATGTATAATACATAAGGGGGGGATATGATCTCCATGTATAATACATAAGGGGGGATATGATCTCCATGTAAAATACATAAGGGGGGATATGATCTCCATGTGTAATACATAAGGGGGATATGATCTCCATGTATAATACATAAGGGGGGATATGATCTCCATATATAATACATAAGGGGGATATGATCTCCATGTATAATACATAAGGGGGGGGATATGATCTCCATGTATAATACATAAGGGGGGATATGATCTCCATGTATAATACATAAGGGGGGATATGATCATCATGTATAATACATAAGGGGGGATATGATCTCCATGTATAATACATAAGGGGGGATATGATCTCCATGTATAATACATAAGGGGGGATATGATCTCCATGTATAATACATAAGGGGGGATATGATCTCCATGTATAATACATAAGGGGGGATATGATCTCCATGTATAATACATAAGGGGGGATATGATCTCCATGTATAATACATAAGGGGGGATATGATCTCCATGTATAATACATAAGGGGGGATATGATCTCCATGTATAATACATAAGGGAGGAAATGATCTCCATGTATAATACATAAGGGGGGATATGATCTCCATGTATAATACATAAGGGGGATATGATCTCCATGTATAATACATAAGGGGGGATATGATCTCCATGTATAATACATAAGGGGGGATATGATCACCATGTATAATACATAAGGGGGATATGATCTCCATGTATAATACATAAGGGGGATATGATCTCCATGTATAATACATAAGGGGGGTATGATCTCCATGTATAATACATAAGGGGGGATATGATCTCCATGTATAATACATAAGGGGGGATATGATCTCCATGTATAATACATAAGGGGGGATATGATCTCCATGTATAATACATAAGGGGGGATATGATCTCCATGTATAATACATAAGGGGGATATGATCACCATGTATAATACATAAGGGGGATATGATCTCCATATATAATACATAAGGGGGGATAAGATCTCCATGTATAATACATAAGGGGGGGATATGATCTCCATGTATAATACATAAGGGGGGATATGATCTCCATGTATAATACATAAGGGGGGATATGATCTCCATGTATAATACATAAGGGGGATATGATCTCCATGTATAATACTAAAGGGGGGATATGATCTCCATGTATAATACATAAGGGGGGTTATGATCTCCATGTATAATCTATAAGGGGGGATATGATCTCCATATATAATACATAGGGGGGGATAAGATCTCCATGTATAATACATAAGGGGGGGATAGGATCTCCATGTATAATACATAAGGGGGGATATGAGCTCCATGTATAATACATAAGGGGGATATGATCTCCATGTATAATACTTAAGGGGGGATATGATCTTCATGTATAATACATAAGGGGGGGGGGTATGATCTCCATATATAATTCATAAGGGGGGATATGATCTCCATGTATAATACATAAGGGGGGATACGATCTCCATGTATAATACATAAGGGGGGATATGATCTCCATGTATAATGCATAAGGGGGGATATGATCTCCATGTATAATACATAAGGGGGATATGATCTCCATGTATAATACATAAGGGGGGATATGATCACCATGTATAATACATAAGGGGGGGATATGAACTCCATGTATAATACATAAGGGGGGATATGAACTCCATGTATAATACATGGGAGGGGGGGATATGATCTCCATGTATAATACATAAGGGGGGGATATGATCTTCATGTATAATACTTAAGGGGGGAAATTATCTCCATGTATAATGCATAAGGGGGATATGATCTTTCCTAAAATGGCGGCGGACATGTGCGGCGACGGAGCGGGGATGTCTGGGAAGGCGCACAGACAAGGCGCGCTGACCCATAATGCATTCCTTAATGACATGTGATCGCATTAGCCAATCAGCAGCCAGGCAGCCAGCACTGTGTAATGGTCGAGCTATAAATAGCGGCCATTTTAGAATTCTTCATTTGCCTCCAGTCATTCAAGAGAGGCAGACCGCTCTGTATTAGGGACAGAGTTAGGGCCACAGAAACGTTACTTGGGGACAGAGAAACGTTACTTAGGGACAGAGAAGCATTACTCAGGGACACAGAATTGTTAATGAGGGCCACAGAATCGTTACTTAGGGCCAAAGAAACGCTAGTTAGGGCCACAGAATTGTTACTCAGGGACAGACAGAATTGTTACTGAGTGCCAGAGAATTGTTACTTAGGGCCACAGAAACGTTAGTTAGGGCCACAGAATTGTTACTCAGGGACAGACACAGAATTGTTACTGAGGGCCACAGAACTGTTACTTAGGGCCACAGAAACGTTATTAGGGCCACAGAATTGTTACTCAGGGACAGACACAGAATTGTTACTGAGGGCCACAGAACTGTTACTTAGGGCCACAGAAACGTTAGTTAGGGCCACAGAATTGTTACTCAGGGACAGACACAGAATTGTTACTGAGGGCCACAGAATTGTTACTTAGGGCCACAGAATTGTTACTCAGGGACAGACAGAATTGTTACTGAGTGCCAGAGAATTGTTACTTAGGTCCACAGAAACGTTACTCAGGGACACAGAATTGTTACTGAGGGCCACAGAACTGTTACTTAGGGCCACAGAAACGTTAGTTAGGGCCACAGAATTGTTACTCAGGGACAGACACAGAATTGTTACTGAGGGCCACAGAATTGTTACTTAGGGCCACAGAAACGTTACTCAGGGACACAGAATTGTTACTGAGGGCCACAGAACCGTTACTTAGGGCCACAGAATTGTTACTCAGGGACAGACACAGAATTGTTACTCAGGGACACAGAATTGTTACTGAGGGCCACAGAACCGTTACTTAGGGCCACAGAATTGTTACTCAGGGACAGACACAGAATTGTTACTGAGGGACACAGAATTGTTACTGAGGGCCACAGAAACGTTAATCAGGGACACAGAATTGTTACTGAGGGCCACAGAACCGTTACTTAGGGCCACAGAATTGTTACTCAGGGACACAGAATTGTTACTGAGGGCCACAGAACCGTTACTTAAGGCCACAGAATTGTTACTCAGGGACAGACACAGAATTGTTACTGAGGGACACAGAATTGTTACTGAGGGCCACAGAAACGTTAATCAGGGAAACAGAATTGTTAAGGAGGGCCACAGAACCGTTACTTAGGGCCACATAAAAGTTAATCAGGGACACAGAATTGTTACTGAGGGCCACAGAACCATTACTTAGGGCCACAGAATTGTTACTCAGGGACAGACACAGAATTGTTACTGAGGGACACAGAATTGTTACTGAGGGCCACAGAACCGTTACTTAGGGCCACAGAAACGTTAATCAAGGACACAGAATTGTTACTGAGGGCCACAGAACCGTTACTTAGGGCCACAGAATTGTTACTCAGGGACAGACACAGAATTGTTACTCAGGGACACAGAATTGTTACTGAGGGCCACAGAACCGTTACTTAGGGCCACAGAATTGTTACTCAGGGACAGACACAGAATTGTTACTGAGGGCCACAGAATTGTTACTTAGGGCCACAGAATTGTTACTCAGGGACAGACAGAATTGTTACTGAGTGCCAGAGAATTGTTACTTAGGTCCACAGAAACGTTACTCAGGGACACAGAATTGTTACTGAGGGCCACAGAACTGTTACTTAGGGCCACAGAAACGTTAGTTAGGGCCACAGAATTGTTACTCAGGGACAGACACAGAATTGTTACTGAGAACCACAGAATTGTTACTTAGGGCCACAGAAACGTTACTCAGGGACACAGAATTGTTACTGAGGGCCACAGAACCGTTACTTAGGGCCACAGAATTGTTACTCAGGGACAGACACAGAATTGTTACTCAGGGACACAGAATTGTTACTGAGGGCCACAGAACCGTTACTTAGGGCCACAGAAACGTTACTCAGGGACACAGAATTGTTACTGAGGGCCACATAACCGTTACTTAGGGCCACATAATTGTTACTCAGGGACAGACACAGAATTGTTACTGAGGGACACAGAATTGTTACTGAGGGCCACAACCGTTATTTAGGGCCACAGAATTGTTACTCAGGGACACAGAATTGTTACTGAGGGCCACAGAACCGTTACTTAGGGCCACAGAATTGTTACTCAGGGACACAGAATTGTTACTGAGGGCCACAGAACCGTTACTTAGGGCCACAGAATTGTTACTCAGGGACAGACACAGAATTGTTACTGAGGGACACAGAATTGTTACTGAGGGCCACAGAAACGTTAATCAGGGACACAGAATTGTTACTGAGGGCCACAGAACCGTTACTTAGGGCCACAGAATTGTTACTCAGGGACACAGAATTGTTACTGAGGGCCACAGAACCGTTACTTAGGGCCACAGAATTGTTACTCAGGGACAGACACAGAATTGTTACTGAGGGACACAGAATTGTTACTGAGGGCCACAGAAACGTTAATCAGGGACACCGAATTGTTACTGAGGGCCACAGAACCGTTACTTAGGGCCACATAAAAGTTAATCAGGGACACAGAATTGTTACTGAGGGCCACAGAACCATTACTTAGGGCCACAGAATTGTTACTCAGGGACAGACACAGAATTGTTACTGAGGGACACAGAATTGTTACTGAGGGCCACAGAACCGTTACTTAGGGCCACAGAAACGTTAATCAAGGACACAGAATTGTTACTGAGGGCCACAGAACCGTTACTTAGGGCCACAGAATTGTTACTCAGGGACAGACACAGAATTGTTACTCAGGGACACAGAATTGTTACTGAGGGCCACAGAACCGTTACTTAGGGCCACAGAATTGTTACTCAGGGACACAGAATTGTTACTCAGGGACACAGAATTGTTACTGAGGGACACAGAATTGTTACTCAGGGACAGACACAGAATTGTTACTGAGGGCCACAGAACTGTTACTTAGGGCCACAGAACTGTTACTTAGGGCCACAGAAACGTTACTCAGGGACACAGAATTGTTACTCAGGGTCACAGAATCGTTTAATTAAAGAGTATGTCAGACAACATGCAGAGGAGTGGCAGAGGAGGCAATGTTTTAGGAGCGAGCAGACGTGGCAGCAGAGGAAGGGGTCGAGGCAGCACTATTCGCAGCCAGAGGCTAGTGCTCCCGGTGTCATCCAGTACAATGAGGAAGAGCTAACAGAGGGCGGTCAGGAACGGGGGGAGACATCCGCCTCTTCAGCAGCCAGGCGAAGAAGTAGTGGCGAGGAGAGTGGCACGGTAGCCGGTGTAGAGACAGGTCTGTCTCCTGACCCACACGCAGCCGAGGGGGCTAGTAGTGAGGCGGAGACCCTAATTGATGATGATGAGGCTGATCGCACTTGGCAGCCTCGTCGTCATCAGGCTATTGCTTCCGCATCATCAGGAGAAGAGGGTGGCAGCTTGGCAGCGAGCAAAACAGTCGGTGGGTTGTCTCCATCGCCACACTCTGCCATGTGCCACTTTCAGGTCTCCTCACACACTGCTGGTGTGTTGAATTTTTTGACATAGGGTGCTGACAGATTACGGGCCTCCTATAGCTGCTGCCAGGCCCCTAATCTGCCATGGGCCCCTATACCGCCTCCTCATGCTGCTGCCAGGTCCACAGTGTCTCATGCCATGTGCCACTTTCAGGTCTCCTCACACTGCTGGTGTGTTGAATTTTTTGACATAGGGTGCTGGCAGATTACGGGCCTCCCATAGCTGCTGCTAGGCCCCTAATCTGCCATGGGCCCCTATATACCGCCTCCTCATGCTGCTGCCAGGTCCAGAGTCTGTCATGGGTCCCTGTACGGCCTCCCATTGCTGCTGTCTCCATCGCCACACTCTGCCATGTGCCACTTTCAGGTCTCCTCACACACTGCTGGTGTGTTGAATTTTTTGACATAGGGTGCTGGCAGATTACGGGCCTCCCATAGCTGCTGCCAGGCCCCTAATCTGCCATGGGCCCCTATACCGCCTCCTCATGCTGCTGCCAGGTCCACAGTCTCTCATGCCATGTGCCACTTTCAGGTCTCCTCACACTGCTGGTGTGTTCAATTTTTTGACATAGGGTGCTGGCAGATTACGGGCCTCCCATAGCTGCTGCCAGGCCCCTAATCTGCCATGGGCCCCTATATACCGCCTCCTCATGCTGCTGCCAGGTCCAGAGTCTGTCATGGGTCCCTGTACGGCCTCCCATTGCTGCTGTCTCCATCGCCACACTCTGCCATGTGCCACTTTCAGGTCTCCTCACACACTGCTGCTGTGTTGAATTTTTTGACATAGGGTGCTGGCAGATTACGGGCCTCCCATAGCTGCTGCCAGGCCCCTAATCTGCCATGGGCCCCTATATACCGCCTCCTCATGCTGCTGCCAGGTCCAGAGTCTCTCATGGGTCCCTGTACGGCCTCCCATTGCTGCTGTCTCCATCGCCACACTCTGCCATGTGCCACTTTCAGGTCTCCTCACACACTGCTGGTGTGTTGAATTTTTTGACATAGGGTGCTGGCAGATTACAGGCCTCCCATAGCTGCTGCCAGGCCCCTAATCTGCCATGGGCCCCTATATACCGCCTCCTCATGCTGCTGCCAAGTCCAGAGTCTGTCATGGGTCCCTGTATGGCCTCCCATTGCTGCTGTCTCCATCGCCACACTCTGCCATGTGCCACTTTCAGGTCTCCTCACACACTGCTGGTGTGTTGAATTTTTTGACATAGGGTGCTGGCAGATTACGGGCCTCCCATAGCTGCTGCCAGGCCCCTAATCTGCCATGGGCCCCTATACCGCCTCCTCATGCTGCTGCCAGGTCCACAGTCTCTCATGTCATGTGCCACTTTCAGGTCTCCTCACACTGCTGGTGTGTTGAATTTTTTGACATAGGGTGCTGGCAGATTACGGGCCTCCCATAGCTGCTGCCAGGCCCCTAATCTGCCATGGGCCCCTATATACCGCCTCCTCATGCTGCTGCCAGGTCCAGAGTCTGTCATGGGTCCCTGTACGGCCTCCCATTGCTGCTGTCTCCATCGCCACACTCTGCCATGTGCCACTTTCAGGTCTCCTCACACTGCTGGTGTGTTGAATTTTTTGACATAGGGTGCTGGCAGATTACGGGCCTCCTATAGCTGCTGCCAGGCCCCTAATCTGCCATGGGCCCCTATACCGCCTCCTCATGCTGCTGCCAGGTCCACAGTGTCTCATGCCATGTGCCACTTTCAGGTCTCCTCACACTGCTGGTGTGTTGAATTTTTTGACATAGGGTGCTGGCAGATTACGGGCCTCCCATAGCTGCTGCCAGGCCCCTAATCTGCCATGGGCCCCTATATACCGCCTCCTCATGCTGCTGCCAAGTCCAGAGTCTGTCATGGGTCCCTGTACGGCCTCCCATTGCTGCTGTCTCCATCGCCACACTCTGCCATGTGCCACTTTCAGGTCTCCTCACACACTGCTGGTGTGTTGAATTTTTTGACATAGGGTGCTGGCAGATTACGGGCCTCCCATAGCTGCTGCCAGGCCCCTAATCTGCCATGGGCCCCTATATACCGCCTCCTCATGCTGCTGCCAGGTCCAGAGTCTGTCATGGGTCCCTGTACGGCCTCCCATTGCTGCTGTCTCCAGCGCCACACTCTGCCATGTGCCACTTTCAGGTCTCCTCACACACTGCTGGTGTGTTGAATTTTTTGACATAGGGTGCTGGCAGATTACGGGCCTCCTATAGCTGCTGCCAGGCCCCTAATCTGCCATGGGCCCCTATACCGCCTCCTCATGCTGCTGCCAGGTCCACAGTCTCTCATGCCATGTGCCACTTTCAGGTCTCCTCACACTGCTGGTGTGTTGAATTTTTTGACATAGGGTGCTGGCAGATTACGGGCCTCCCATAGCTGCTGCCAGGCCCCTAATCTGCCATGGGCCCCTATATACCGCCTCCTCATGCTGCTGCCAGGTCCAGAGTCTCTCATGGGTCCCTGTACGGCCTCCCATTGCTGCTGTCTCCATCGCCACACTCTGCCATGTGCCACTTTCAGGTCTCCTCACACTGCTGGTGTGTTGAATTTTTTGACATAGGGTGCTGGCAGATTACGGGCCTCCCATAGCTGCTGCCAGGCACCTAATCTGCCATGGGCCCCTATACCGCCTCCTCATGCTGCTGCCAGGTCCACAGTCTCTCATGCCATGTGCCACTTTCAGGTCTCCTCACACTGCTGGTGTGTTGAATTTTTTGACATAGGGTGCTGGCAGATTACGGGCCTCCCATAGCTGCTGCCAGGCCCCTAATCTGCCATGGGCCCCTATATACCGCCTCCTCATGCTGCTGCCAGGTCCAGAGTCTGTCATGGGTCCCTGTACGGCCTCCCATTGCTGCTGTCTCCATCGCCACACTCTGCCATGTGCCACTTTCAGGTCTCCTCACACACTGCTGGTGTGTTGAATTTTTTGACATAGGGTGCTGGCAGATTACGGGCCTCCTATTGCTGCTGCCAGGCCCCTAATCTGCCATGGGCCCCTATACCGCCTCCTCATGCTGCTGCCAGGTCCACAGTGTCTCATGCCATGTGCCACTTTCAGGTCTCCTCACACTGCTGGTGTGTTGAATTTTTTGACATAGGGTGCTGGCAGATTACGGGCCTCCCATAGCTGCTGCCAGGCCCCTAATCTGCCATAGGCCCCTATATACCGCCTCCTCATGCTGCTGCCAGGTCCAGAGTCTGTCATGGGTCCCTGTACGGCCTCCCATTGCTGCTGTCTCCATCGCCACACTCTGCCATGTGCCACTTTCAGGTCTCCTCACACTGCTGGTGTGTTGAATTTTTTGACATAGGGTGCTGGCAGATTACGGGCCTCCTATAGCTGCTGCCAGGCCCCTAATCTGCCATGGGCCCCTATACCGCCTCCTCATGCTGCTGCCAGGTCCACAGTGTCTCATGCCATGTGCCACTTTCAGGTCTCCTCACACTGCTGGTGTGTTGAATTTTTTGACATATGGTGCTGGCAGATTACGGGCCTCCCATAGCTGCTGCCGGGCCCCTAATCTGCCATGGGCCCCTATATACCGCCTCCTCATGCTGCTGCCAGGTCCAGAGTCTCTCATGGGTCCCTGTACGGCCTCCCATTGCTGCTGTCTCCATCGCCACACTCTGCCATGTGCCACTTTCAGGTCTCCTCACACTGCTGGTGTGTTGAATTTTTTGACATAGGGTGCTGGCAGATTACGGGCCTCCTATAGCTGCTGCCAGGCCCCTAATCTGCCATGGGCCCCTATACCGCCTCCTCATGCTGCTGCCAGGTCCAGAGTCTCTCATGGGTCCCTGTACGGCCTCCCATTGCTGCTGTCTCCATAGCCACACTCTGCCATGTGCCACTTTCAGGTCTCCTCACACACTGCTGGTGTGTTGAATTTTTTGACATAGGGTGCTGGCAGATTACGGGCCTCCTATAGCTGCTGCCAGGCCCCTAATCTGCCATGGGCCCCTATACCGCCTCCTCATGCTGCTGCCAGGTCCACAGTGTCTCATGCCATGTGCCACTTTCAGGTCTCCTCACACTGCTGGTGTGTTGAATTTTTTGACATAGGGTGCTGGCAGATTACGGGCCTCCCATAGCTGCTGCCAGGCCCCTAATCTGCATGGGCCCCTATATACCGCCTCCTCATGCTGCTGCCAGGTCCGGAGTCTCTAATGGGTCCCTGTACGGCCTCCCATTGCTGCTGTCTCCATCGCCACACTCTGCCATGTGCCACTTTCAGGTCTCCTCACACACTGCTGGTGTGTTGAATTTTTTGACATAGGGTGCTGGCAGATTACGGGCCTCCCATTGCTGCTGCCAGGCCCGTAATCTGCCATGGGCCCCCGTACCGACTCCTCATGCTGTGACGTTGCAACAAGGTGGAATTCAACCCTACATATGTTAGACCGCCTTTACGAACAGCAAAAGGCCATCACAGATTTCCTGATGTTAAAAGCGGATAAAGGTACTCCCTGTGTAACTTAGATGTCAGCCATTGGCAGCTCATGCGTGACACCTGCGCTTGCTCAGGCCCTTTGAGGAGGCCACGCTATTCGTGAGTCGGCAGGACTATGGGATGAACAACGTCATTCCTCTGTTGCACGTCCTGGAACAAATGCTGTTAATAATGGCTGGTCAGGGTGCGGTAGACGTGGCGCACAGATCTCAACGCCACATGACCCCTGTGGGGGCAGGACAGGAAGAAGAGGAGGAGGTAGAGGAGGACATTGGTGCTCAGGAATTATTGAGTGAAATGGGTGGTTTTTCCACTCAGCGGACAGGAGTGGAGGAGCAGGAGCATCTGGTAGAGGAGGAGGAAGAGGAGACAGAGGACCCAGACGCACCGTGGCAGTATGCTGTGGAGATGGAGGCAGGGAGTCCCTCGCATTCCTTGGCACAAATGGCCCATAGCATGCTCGCTTGCTTGCGTAGCGACAGCCGAATAATAACCATCAGGCAGAGGGATGACTTTTGGCTGTCCACCTTGTTGGACCCTCGCTACCGTTCAAAAATGGTGGCCTTTTTCACACCTGCTGAGAGGGAGGCCAAAATAACGTACTATAAAAACCACCTATGTAGTCAGCTGGTCTCTGCCTGTCTGCGCCAACGTCCATCCTCAGACACTGTGGGCCCTGTGCGCTCGCGTTCCGCTGCCATGGCAGCAGGGGAGGGGTGGGGTGGTAGGAGCAGTGGCAGCTCCACCAGCAGCGGCTGCCTCAGTCTGCAGTCGATGATGAGTAGCTTTCTTCACCAGCGCAGTGAGGAAACTACTAACCAGCCGCAGCAGCAGCAGCATCAGGTGGACCTGGAGCAGGACCTCAAACAACAGGCTTAGGCCTACTTGGACAGCACACTGCCAACCGAGGTAGACAATCCCCTTGACTACTGGGCAACGAAACTTGACCTTTGGCCCCAACTAGCTGAATTTGCCCTTGAAAGGCTGTCATGCCCGGCCAGTAGCGTGGCATCGGAGCGCGTGTTTAGTGCGGCAGGAGGTATTGCAACTCCGCGGAGGACACGACTGTCCACCCAAAGTGTGGAGAGACTCACGTTTGTGAAAATGAATCAGGCGTGGATTAGTCTGGATTTCAAACCACCAGTTCCTGACACAACTGACTAAATCCGCCATGAATCATGCCCCAAACATGTGCCACTTTCAGGTCTCCTCACACTGCTGGTGTGTTCCATTTTTTGTCATAGGGTGCTGGCAGATTACGGGCCTCCCATAGCTGCTGCCAGGCCCCTAATCTGCCATGGGCCCCTATACCGCCTCCTCATGCTGCTGCCAAGTCCAGAGTCTCTCATGGGTCCCTGTACGGCCTCCCATTGCTGCTGTCTCCATCGCCACACTCTGCCATGTGCCACTTTCAGGTCTCCTCACACTGCTGGTGTGTTCCATTTTTTGTCATAGGGTGCTGGCAGATTACGGGCCTCCCATAGCTGCTGCCAGGCCCCTAATCTGCCATGGGCCCCTATACCGCCTCCTCATGCTGCTGCCAAGTCCAGAGTCTCTCATGGGTCCCTGTACGGCCTCCCATTGCTGCTGTCTCCATCGCCACACTCTGCCATGTGCCACTTTCAGGTCTCCTCACACTGCTGGTGTGTTCCATTTTTTGTCATGGGGTGCTGGCAGATTACGGGCCTCCCATAGCTGCTGCCAGGCCCCTAATCTGCCATGGGCCCCTATACCACCTCCTCATGCTGCTGCCAGGTCCAGAGTCTCTCATGGGTCCCTGTACGGCCTCCCATTGCTGCTGTCTCCATCGCCACACTCTGCCATGTGCCACTTTCAGGTCTCCTCACACTGCTGGTGTGTTCCATTTTTTGTCATAGGGTGCTGGCAGATTACGGGCCTCCCATAGCTGCTGCCAGGCCCCTAATCTGCCATGGGCCCCTATACCGCCTCCTCATGCTGCTGCCAGGTCCAGAGTCTCTCATGGGTCCCTGTACGGCCTCCCATTGCTGCTGTCTCCATCGCCACACTCTGCCATGTGCCACTTTCAGGTCTCCTCACACTGCTGGTGTGTTCCATTTTTTGTCATAGGGTGCTGGCAGATTACGGGCCTCCCATAGCTGCTGCCAGGCCCCTAATCTGCCATGGGCCCCCGTACCGACTCCTCATGCTGCTGCCAGGCCCGTAATCTGTCATGGGCCCCTGTTGTCGCTTGTTGGCATATTCCGCTCGTTCAGATGCTCCTTCTCCTGCTACTCCTCTTCACGGATTCCGTCAGCAGTCTTTCTTGGAATCCGTTTCCAAGAGACAACAGTTTGCGAGCACGCACCAGACGGTGCAGAAGCTGAACGTCCTCCTGTCCAAGTTGCTGCTGCCAGGCTCGTAATCTGTCATGCGCCCCTGTACCGCCTCCTCATGCTGCTGCCAGGTCCAGAGTGTGTCATGGGCCCCCGTACCGACTCCTCATGCTGCTGCCAGGCCCGTAATCTGTCATGGGCCCCTGTACCGCCTCCCCATGCTGCTGCCAGGTCCAGAGTGTGTCATGGGTCCCTGTACGGCCTCCCATTGCTGCTGCAAGGCCCGTAATCTGCCATGGGCCCCCGTACCGACTCCTCATGCTGCTGCCAGGCCCGTAATCTGTCATGGGCCCCTGTACCGCCTCCTCATGCTGCTGCCAGGTCCAGAGTGTGTCATGGGTCCCTGTACGGCCTCCCATTGCTGCTGTCTCTATCGCCACACTCTGCCATGTGCCACTTTCAGGTCTCCTCACACTGCTGGTGGTTTCCATTTTTGTCATAGGGTGCTGTATGGCCTCCCATTGCTGCTGCCTCCACCGCCACACTGTGGCTCCACACTCTGGTTTTGGCCCCGTGACTGCCCAAATGAGTGAAGTGTGCGGTGATTCTAAGATCGACGGCACTCATCTGCATGTCATACTGACTGACAGTATTATTTCTCTTCCCCAGCAGACTCCAAGGGCATTTAAATTAAAGGTACAGTGTTCTGCACTAATATTAAGTCTCTCTGAAGCCTAGAAACACCCTTTTTTAAGTTAAATTCACAGCGAATATATTCGACTCGAATCGAAATTTTTCCACGAATTCGCCGAATCAGTCGAATCGAATTTTTGAATACTTCGCTCATCTCTAGATATGATCTCCATGTATAATACATCAGTGGTTCATATAGTGAATTTGGTGTAGAATTATTCACCCTGAGGTCATCACAGAGGACAAGGGGGCGCTCTTTACGTCTCGAGAAAACAAAATTTAATCTCCAAACATGGAAAGGTTTCTTCACAGTGAGAGCTGTGAAAATGTGGAATAGACTCCCTCTAGAGTTGGTTGTGGCCAGCTTAGTGGATTGCTGTAGGAAAGTCCTGGATTCTTTCTTGAATACACAGAATATAACTGGATATAACATTTATAGGTAAAGTTGATCCAGGGAATATCTGATTGCCTCTCGGGGGATCAGGAAGGGATTTTTTCCCTGTAGGAGCAAATTGGATCGTGCTTTGCTGGGGGTTTTTTTGCCTTTGTCTGGATCAACTGTGGGTGTAGGATTATAACTTTTTTTTTTTCAATGGTTGAACTGGATGGACTTTTGTCTTTTTTCAGCCAGACTAACTATGTAAAGAAAACTAACAAAAAAAAACATTGAATAAATGATAACATACAAATATATAGCATTATTTTCAATGGTCAGCATTCGGAACATATGTTCTACCCAACCATCTAGAATAGAATCTGAAATATATTTGGAGACAGTCTAGGAAAAAGAATTCAGTAAAATGGATTTACCTTATGTAAATCCATTTTTGACCCTTACCTACCTTACTCACATAGACCGGTCTTTCAAAGATGTGACAAGTTGCCCAGTTTATAAATTGCGTGTGGCTGAAACTGCTTCTGATGTTAGCTTTGGGGCTTGACTGTCTTCTTCTATGATCTTGAAGATGATCAACAGCCTTAGCAACGTCTTCCCTTAGCATTGTTTATACTGTATCATGTTGTCACATCTTGTAAAGATATGTAAGTATATCAGTGTATTGCTATCTGTTATGAGGGAAGACTTCACATGAAGAACACGCGATCCACATCATGCTATGATCATACAATAAGATTGCATAGCAAATGGAAAATATTTCTGGTCACTTTACGTTTTAATTGTTTATACTTACAGTGGTTGTAAAGGCTGAAGGTGCATTTTATGCATGAAGGTAAAAAACCTTCTGTGTGTAACTGTGCCCCCCAGCCCCCTCAATACTTACCTGAGACTCATCACGATCCAGCTATGTGAATGACAGCCTTGGCTGTCCCAAGTCTCTGCCTCCTCATTGGCTGAGACAGCAAGGGGGGGGGGGGGCTTGGCTCAGACAGCAAGGGAGGGGGGGAATTGGCTCAGACAGCAAGGGAAGGGGGCATTGGCTCAGACAGCAAAGGAGGGGGGCATTGGCTCAGACAGCAAGGGAGGGGGCATTGGCTCAGACAGCAAGGGAGGGGGGGCATTGGCTCAGACAGCAAGGGAGGGGGGCATTGGCTCAGACAGCAAGGGAGGGGGGCATTGACTCAGACAGCAAGGGAGGGAGGGGGCACTGGCTCAGACAGCAAGAGGGGGGGCATTGTCAATCGCAGCCAGTTAGCCAATGAGGAGCCAATGAGGAGAGAGGGGACGGGGCCAAGCCACGGCTCTGTGTGTGAATGGACACATGCAGCGGCGGGTGCCCCCATAGCAAGCTGCTTGACGCCCAACAGGCAGGAGGAGCCAGGAGAGCCTGCAGGAGGATCCAGGCTGCTCTGTACAAAACCACTGCAAACAGTAGGTATGTATAGACATGTTTGTTATTTTCCAAAAAAAAAGCTTTAAAGCTGAATACCAGGACTATATAAAATCCAACCATGCAATCCTATATGGAAGAAAAATATATTTGAAAAATATTTTAAAAATATTCTTCCCAAATATATTGACATATATTTGAAATGCTACAATTTTGGCCATATTCAATATAATTTAAAAATATATTTAAAAAAAAAAAAAAAATATATATATATATATATATATATATATACAGTGTATATATATATATATATTTATATATATGTGTATATATATATATATATATAGTAAGTTGAAATGCGTTTTTATTACAAAATATATGAAAAAGTCATTTTAACATCTATTTTTACATATATTTGTAAATGCATTCCAAAAATGTAGATTTGCATTTTTAAAGACATATAGTATATTTGAAATGTATTTTTAAAAAATTTTTCATACATTGTGTAATAAAATGCATTTCAACATGAAGTATATATGAATATAAATATATATATATATAGATATATATTTGAAATGCTACAATTATATATATTATAATATATATTTGGGAAGAATATTTTAAAAAAATATTTCAAATATATTTTTCTTCCATGTGGGCTGGTCTTCAGCTTACCTGTGTCCTGAGCAGGGTGGACTGACCATTTGGAAACTCGGGCACTGCCCGAGGGCCCGGGGTCAGTAGGAGGCCCCATGAGATGCCCCTGGTACCTTTTTCATAGGCTTTTTTGAGTTTGGGCAAGGACACAGGGGCCCCATGATCCCCTATTGCCCGGGGGCCCCATGAGTTGTCAGTCCGCCCCTGGTCCTGAGTGTATTCTGTATATGATGTCCTTTGATGACCTGATCCTGAATTATGTAAGATGCTTTTCTATAGTCTGATTAGATTTTTTTTTTTTTCAATTGCAGCAACAGGGTATCTTTAACCCCTTCACACCGACGTCACACAAATATGTGGCCTCACAGAACTCGGCTTTTTATGTGGGGCCACATATTTGCATACCTGTCTTGGTGCTGGGATCACGGCGAACAGCGCGCTCCCAGCACAAAGACCGGGGTGTCACTGTGAGCCCTGGGTCCTGTTTTAATGATCAGGACCCGGGAGTCCTGATTTTGGGTCACATACTTGCTGTGATAGCCTCTGATTGGCTATCACAATGATCAGTCACTGTGAAGCCCGCCCCCCTTGTTTTTTTTATTTTCTCTGTGAATGGAGGAGGGAGATACGTTGTATCTCTCTATCTCCTTGCAGAGAGAGGGGAAGAAAGCTGTTTGTAAAATAAATAAAAAAAAAAAAAAAAATTAAATAAATAAATATTAAAAAATTAACTGAAAAATAAAGAAAAAATACCTAGATCGAGGTTTGATCTACTTCAGTGCCAGGGTTAGTGTTTGGGTCAAGGTCAAAGGTCAGGGTCAAAGTTCAGGATTATTATTATTTTTTTTAATTGGAATCAGTGTCAGTCTCATTGTGTTTTAAGTAAAAAAAAACAAACTGCGCACGATTGTTTCTGGGCTGTAGTACAGGTACAAACAACAAATAACACACACATATATGGTATCGCTGCGATTGTCAAGAGATGGAAAATTTATTTTGGGTTGTCTGGTGTTGCTCTGCACAAGAAACCAAGCAGCTTCCAGGGTTTACTGTCAAAGTTTAATTGAAAAAGTTGAAGTTAGAAGCTGATTGGCTGCCATGCACAACTGCGCCTGATTCTGAGCGCTCCAATTTTAGTAAATCTCCCCAAAAATATTTATACTTTCCATTGTACCCACATGGAAGAAAAATATATTTTAAAAATATTCTTCCCAGATATATTGACATATATTTGAAATACTACAAAATATATATACTGCATGTTGAAATGCGTTTTTATTAAGAAATCTATGAAAAATATTTTTAAAAATACATTTTCAAATATACATTTAATCTACATTTTTGGAATGCATTTACAAATATATGTAAAAATATATGTTAACCGCTTCCATACCGGGCACTTTTACCCCCTCCTGCCCAGGCTAGTTTTCAGCTTTCAGCGCTCTCACACTTTGAATGACAATTGCGCGGTCATACAACACTGTACCCAAACTAAACTTTTATCATTTTCTTCACACAACTAGAGCTTTCTTTTGGTGGTATTTAATCACCAGGGATCTCCCAAAGTTCGATCAATCTATGGCTGATCCTGCTTGCTGGAGATCAATCTAATGATCAATTCTGTCAAACAGGACTGTTGTTGGAGGGTTTCAGATCTGCATCTACCATTTCTGGGGTACCTGGAACCAGGAGGGGGACCCCTGCCTGCCTATCATTTGGAGCGAAAGGGCTCTCTGTACCTGGAGGTATATCACTGCACCCAAGGCCGATGTCAGTATTTGAGAGGGATGGTCTATGTGTCTTTAGGATCTGCATGCCTGGCTGGTCATCCGCATAAGAGTGTACACATGCGCATTTAAAATGTGCGGTCGGTGAGTGCGCATTTTTTCTGTTTGATACCAGTCACCTAATAAGGAGGAGACCTTCACATATCTATGGTCACTGTATTGTGGAAGGACTTTATGAACCATTTTATCTGTACTCATTTAATTATGTTCATTTTTAATTGATATACCAGCGCTGCACTATATATTATTATTGGTATGTAATCACCGCTGGGGTTTTTATTTTTTGCTAAATTAACAAAAAAAGACCAAAAATGTTGAAGAAAAAACACATTTTTCTTTGTTTCTGTTATAAAAGTTTGCAAATAAATAATTGTTCTTCATAAATTTAGGCCGAGATGTATTCTGCTACATGTCTTTGGTGAAATGACCCAATTTAGGATGTATTATTTAGTCTGTAGGAAAGTTATAGAGTTCACCAACTATGGTATAGATCTGAATATTGATCAATCCTGATGTACGGTCCCGATGTATGATGGCCAATCTAATTTCTTGAGGTCCAAGAATGTCAGGACAGTACAGATATCCCCCAAATGTCAGGACAGTACAGATATCCCCCAAATGTCAGGACAGTACAGATATCCCCCAAATGTCAGGACAGTACAGATATCCCCAAATGTCAGGACAGTACAGATATCCCCAAATGTCAGGACGGTACAGATATCCCCCAAATGTCAGGACAGTACAGATATCCCCCAAATGTCAGAACAGTACAGATATCCCCCAAATGTCAGAACAGTACAGATATCCCCCAAATGTCAGAACAGTACAGGTACCCCCCAAATGTCAGAACAGTACAGATATCCCCCAAATGTCAGGACAGTACAGATATCCCCCAAATGTCAGAACAGTACAGCTATCCCCCAAATGACCCCTTTTTGCAAAGTAGGCAGTCCGACGTATTTCATAAGAGGCATGGCGAGTTTTTTGAAGTTGTAATTTTTTTGTCAATTTTTCAGAAAATGAAAAAATTAAATAAATTATTTTCACTATTTTTTTTTTCACATACTGTGACCAGTGCAGTACAGAGTCATCATATAACTGGGATGGCGGTGATCAGGGACACTGACTGGTGACAGTACGAAAAAAAAACTGTTTTTTTTTAAATCTTTTTTTTATTATTTTTTTATTCGTTTTAATTTTTTATTAAATTTTGTTCTCTTTTTTTAAAATTTTCTTTTCATATTTCACTATGACCAAAGTAGTATAGTGTTACCATAGTAACATTGTACTACTTTGGGGAAGTGATCAGTATTTTTTTTTTTACAAGCAAGCATTTACTTGAAGGACATTCATTCAGGGTTTTTTTTTTTTGTGCTTAGTTGTGATTTGGTCACGGCTAATCACATGACACAGCTAGGCTGTGATTAGCCCAGCTTGTGCATGTGATCGTTGTGACCATTCACAGCTAGACACACTAGTATACAATGGATGGCATGAAAGGAAGCCATCCATTGTATACAACTGTCATGTGACCTGCTGTGATTGGTCACAGCAGGTCACCTGGTACTGGAAACGGGGCGGTACACAGATCTCACAACTAAAATCTCTGTATATCCCCAAAGAAAAGAAAATCTTTCACCCTTGAAAGTGCAAATATCAAAAACCTTTTCTTCAAACCGTCACCCAAACCTAATACCCTTTCTTTACTTCAAAATGTCCCAAATACAGTTCAAAAATTGTACAAAAATTGTTTGCCAAATGTCCCAAATAAAGTTCAAAAATGATCCACCAAATGTCCACACTATTGAATCTTCCAAACGTGATAAAATGTCCCAAACGTGATAAAGTGATGAATTGGACATTTTATCACGTTTGGAAGATTGAATAGTGTGGACATTTGGTGGATCATTTTTGAACTTTATTTGGGACATTTGGCAAACAATTTTTGTACAATTTTTGAACTGTATTTGGGACATTTTGAAGTAAAGAAAGAGTATTAGGTTTGGGTGAAGGTTTGAAGAAAAGGTTTTTGGTACACAGATCTGTCATCGGCCGTGTCCGAGGTACACGGCCGGTGAAAGATCGCGCCGCAGAGCGGCCCTGCGGGCAGGCGCACTTCACATGACTGAAAGGACGCCATATGGCGTCTACCCAGAGGGACGAGCTGCTCGCCTGGCCACCTTTGTGCTATTGGCCGGGCGGGAACTGGTTAAAATGACTTTTTTCTATGTTCCACAGTGAGTATAACACGCATGCTTTACCGCATATACAGACTGATTGTACTGTTGGGGGTTTAGTAAGACTTTAAGCTTCAGGAACCAGTGTTTTCATATTTGCCTATTTGTCTCTCACTGCATTCGGTTGTGCCTCTCACTGACTCCCATGTGACCACAAGACACAGTAGTGTAGTAGGAGCTGGTGCATGGAACCACAATGCCTACAAAGTTACACCAGCATGCACATGGATGCACTGGCACATCCACCACAGATACTGGTGCCAAGTAAACCTGGACCCTGAATGAGATAATTGCTGGATGATCTTTTTGCTCGTATCTCTAGTATCCTTGATCCTGAATCTGCTTGACCCTGTTATTGACCCGGTTTTCATCTGACCTGTCTCTGGACAACCCCTGCCTGTTTTATGCCTGATGCCTACCTGTGTTGCTGACCTCAGCATGGACTCTTAAACAAGATGTTGTCCCATCAATTATGTACCTCTTTGCCCACACATGGCCAACCTCTGCTCCTCTCGGACATTGATGCTGTTCGTGATTTGGTGTCTTCTTGCTTGACGGTAACTAAACTTAGCTTGTGACCCGGCTCTGCTCTTTACTGGTCTGGGTGAAGTTGGGGTGCCATCATCACTGTGCTTCTACTTTCCTGGCACCAGTTCTTCCAAGCTCAATTCTGTGGTTCCTGTCTGCTGGCACCTGTACCCTTCCATTGCCCTAGCAGTTCCTGTCTCAACCTTCAGGGATGCTTGGATGGGACTTGTGCAAGAGGCCACCCTCATCATCTCAGGTATATAATAGGAGTTCTCTCCAGCTGGAGTACAGAAGATCTCCTCTTCATGTTAGTGAAATGAGAAGAAGGGGAGGCCTTCTGAGGTTCAATAGGGTCACCTGGACAGGGCTAACATTAGGAGTCAGTGCAGAAGAGGTGGCAGAGTTATCGGCTAAAACAGGCAATTAGGAGTTCATAGGACTTTTTTTTTTCAGGATCAATGTTTTAAAGGACCAGGGGCGGACTGACCATTCAGGCACTAGTGCACTGCCCGAGGGCCCAGGGTCAGTAGGGGGCCCCATGAGATGCCCCTAGTACCTTTCATAGGCTTTTTTGGGTGTGGTTTTGAGTGTGGGTGAGGACACAGGGGCCCCATGATTCCCTATTGCCCGAGGGTACCATGAGTTGTCAGCCCGCCCCTGTAAAGGACACCAAATATAGGTATATGGACACTTATTGCAAAAAGGCACGGAATTTGTTTTGTTTTCATTTCAATTTTGCTAAGTCATAAACTTTAATGTGCTATCATATGGAGCAAACCTTCGTGATAACATTTTTGAAACATGATATTCAGTTGTGACAAGTAATTTAAAGTGTTACTAAAGGTTAATTTTTAAAAAAATAACAAACATGTTATACTTATCTGCTCTGTGCGGTGGTCTTGCACAGAGCAGCCCCGATCCTCCTCTTCTCAGGTCCCCTGCTTGACCAGTGCCCCCTAAGAGAAAGCCACTTGCTATGAGGGCACTGGTGCATGCTCACTCCTGAGCCCTGCTCTATGCATCCTTAAGACACATTATTATTATATAGGATTTATATAGCACCAACAGTTTGCTCAGTGCTTTACAATATAAAGGGAGACAATACAGCAACAATACAGTTCAATATAAGAGGGTTGGGAGGGCCCTGATCCTTGGAGCTTACAATCTAAGAGAAAGGGGCTGGTGGTACAAAAGGTAATAACTGTGGGGGATGGACTGGTAGGAGGAATAGAAGATTCCGTTATTAGCTGAAGGCAGGATAGGCTTCCCTGAAGAGATAGGTTTTCAGAGATCACCTAAAAGTGAGCAGAGTAGGCGATAGTCTGATAAATTGGGGTAGAGAGTTCCATAGGATAGGGGAAGCCCTGGAGAAGTCCTGGAGATGAGCATTGGAGGAGGAGACAAGGGAGCTAGAGAGTAGGAGGTCTTGCGAGGAGCGGAGAGTACGGTTTGGGTGATATTTGGAGACAAGATTGCTGATGTAATTTGGGGCAGAGTTATAAATGGCTTTATATGTGATTGTTAATGTTTTGGATTTTATTCGTTGGGCAATGGGAAGCCAGTGGAGGGCTTAGCAGAGAGGGATGGAGGACACTGAGTGGAGGACAGTGGAGAGATTGGCAGAGAGGGGTGGAGGGCACTGAGTGGAGGACAGTGGAGAGATTGGCAGAGAGGCACGGAGGACACTGAGTGTAGAGCAGTGGAGGGATTGGCAGAGAGGGATGGAGGACACTAAGTGGAGGACAGTGGAGAGATTGGCAGAGAGGCATGGAGGACACTGAGTGTAGAGCAGTGGAGGGATTGGCAGAGAGGGATGGAGGACACTGAGTGGAGATCAGTGGAGAGATTGGCAGAGAGGGATGGAGGACACTGAGTGGAGGCCAGTGGAGGGATTGACAGAGAGGGCAGGAGGACACTGAGTGAAGATTAGTGGAGGGATTGGCAGAAAGGGGTGGAAGACACTGAGTGGAGGACAGTGGAGAGATTGGCAGAGAGGCATGGAGGACACTGAGTGGAGACCAGTGGAGGGATTGGCAGAGAGGGATGGAGGACACTGAGTGGAGGCCAGTGGAGGGATTGGCAGAGGGGGGTGGAGGACACTGAGTGGAGACCAGTGGAGGGATTGGCAGAGAGGGATGGGGGACACTGAGTGGAGTTCAGTGGAAGGATTGGCAGACAGGGGTGGCAGATATGGAATGGTTAGTAAGGTGGATGAGTCTAGCAGCAGCATTCATGATAGACTGAAGAGGGGATAGCCTGCGATGAGGTCGGCTAATGAGGAGGGAGTTACAATAGTCAAGGCGAGAGATAACATAAAGCTGTGTCTCAAGCCCCTCCCCCCTTGATCTTTCCTCATTGGCTCACTGGCTGTAATTGACAGCAGTAGTAGCCTATGGCCCTCGCTGCTGTGTCTCAACCAATGAGGAGAGGGAGTCCTGGGACACCCAAGGCTCTTGTGCACATCACTGGATCGAAAGGGGTAAGTAATAAGGGGGGCTGTTGGGGGAGCAACACACAGAAAGTTTTTTTTACCTTCATGCATAGAATGACAAACCTTCAGCCTTTAGAACCACTTTAACACAACAAGGTTATCATAGTTTTATTTATAGCAATGAAGACTGCACATTGGGATTGTTATGTGTGGTGACACCATCTTTGCAGCTCAAGTCAGAATCTTCACTGAAAGCTTTGTTGAGCGTGGCTGGTAAGGACTTAATGAAATTTTTCTTAAAATCATGGCAGAAGAAGACATAGATAATGGGGTTGATGCAGCTGCTGAAGTAAGCCAGGCAGACCGAAATTTCAGTAATAAGTCTATCGAGGTTCCAATACTGTCCACTGATGGTTATGAAAGGCCAGATATTATAGGGAAACCAGCAGATGAAAAAGCACACCACGACAGCTATGATGAGCCTGAAAGAACGTCGGGATCTCTTTGGTTTTCTAAATTTTCGCATTTTAAAAAAGATCAGGGTACAGGATATCAAAATAACTGTGAACGGTACGGCAAACATGCTTATGCTTCTCATGATGAACATTGCCTTTCTTATCTTTATTTTTTCCTTTTCTTCTTCCTCATCATAGTACCAACCTTTAGGGAAACACTCTGTGATTTCTTCATAGAAATGGTTGAACAGGATATAGGGGATGCTGGTAAGGAGGCTCAACATCCAAGTCAATATGGAAATGATGCGTATTTTCCGGGGGGTTCTGTGTAGTTTGCTCCAGATTGGCCACATAATGGAAACACATCGGTCAATGCAAATGATGGACATGAAGTAGACGCTAGCTGACATATTCATGTATAGAAGAGTTATACCGATTGTACAGAGATAATCATCGTAAGGGATATAGAAAAACAAAGCCCACTCCGAGATCCGCAGAGGAAGAGAAATACACTTAATAAAATCAGCAATGGCCAAGTGGAGGAACCATACGGAGCTTACTGTCTTCATCCTGAATCCAGCAATCCAAATGGCTAAACCATTTCCTACTAAACCCAAGATTAAGGTCACGCTGTACCATGTGATAGACATATTTATGATGCTATGCATACTAATGTAAGAATTATCTTCATAATTTGGGTAAGAAGAGTCATTCAGATTCTCAGCACTCCTAAAAAAAAAAACAACAAAAAAGATTATCATCTTATATTATATCAATACTATTAATACCTAAAAACTGCACTCCTACAGCCAAAAAAGCCAAGTTAACCCCTTGGCACAGGTGCCTCCCGGCCCTTTAAGGGTTTCAGAAGCAGGGAGGCAGGGCGGGGTTTTAGGGTCATGTCCTCCTGCTCCTCGACCTCTCCGCGGCCTTCGACACAGTCGACCACCCCCTCCTCCTTACAAAACTGCACTCCCTTGGTATCAGGGACGCTGCTCTCTCTTGGTTCTCCTCCTACCTATCCCAACGCTCCTTCAGCGTCACCTATAACACTGCTATCTCCCCCTTTCTCCCCCTCTCTGTTGGAGTCCCCCAAGGCTCTGTCCTCGGACCCCTCCTCTTCTCCATCTACACCTCCTCCCTTGGCAAACTGATACACTCCCACGGCTTCAACTATCACCTATATGCCGACGACACACAAGTTTACCTCTCCACCCCCCACCTCACCCCCTCACTCTCCGCCCACATCGCCCACCTGCTGAACGAAATATCAGACTGGATGTCGTTCCATTTCCTCAAGTTAAACCTGTCCAAAACCGAGCTCCTGGTTTTCCCCCCAGCCCACGCCCCCCCCAACCTCTCCATCACTACTAGCAACGCGACCATTAATCCCACCCCACACGCCAAAGTCCTGGGTGTCACCCTGGACTCAATCCTTTCCTTCCAACCTCATGTCCAATCACTATCAAAGTCATGCAGGCTCCACCTCCTCAACATCTCCAAGATACGTACATTCCTCACCCAAGACACTACTAAACAACTCGTACACTCCCTCATCATCTCACGCCTGGACTACTGTCACTCCCTTCTCACTGGCCTACCCAAACAAACGCTATCCCCACTCCAGTCAATCCTGAACTCAGCGGCTAGACTCATCCACCTCACCAACCTCTCCACATCTGCCACCCCCCTCTGCCAATCCCTTCACTGGCTCCCGATTGCCCAACGCATCAAATTCAAATTACTAACTCTGACCTACAAAGCCATTCATAACGCCGCCGCAAACTACCTAACTGACCTGATACCCAAATACCACCATACCCGTGCCCTTCGCTCCTCACAGGACCTCCTACTCTCTAGCTCCCTGGTCTCCTCCTCCCATGCCCGACTGCAGGACTTCTCCAGGACTTTCCCCATCCTCTGAAACTCCCTAGACTGTCACCTACCCTCCTCACCTTCAGGCGCACCCTGAAAACCCATCTCTTCAGGGAAGCCTACCCCACCCTCACGTAACAACCGATCTCCTCCACTTTTCCCACCACTCCATCTCCCACAGCCACTTTCTCCTGTACCACTTCCCCTCCCTCCTAGATTGTAAGCTCGAAAGAGCAGGGCCCTCGAACCCCTCGTGTATTGTACTTTTACTGTTTTGTCTCATGTTCTGTCCCCCTTGCTATTGTACAGCGCTGAGCAAATCCTTTGGCGCTATATAAATACTGTATAATAATAATAATGTGACTGCCATGATTCACTGTTACAGCGGCCACATGATTGGGAAAGGTCCCAATCGAAAGAGGAGATCGGGACCTTTCCGTGAGTACCAGACACGCGTGCTGGGAGTGCTCTCAGCACATATGTTTTTCTTAATGGCACGCCAATACGCGGCCACTCGGCATCAAGGCCATGCGGCGTGCGGCCGGTGCAAAGAAGTTGAAGTCCAAATAAACTTTCTATTTAATCAGATAAATATATTCCAGGTATGAAATAAAAAAAAAGTGTTCAAACACTTATAGTTTGTTTAGTTTGGAAAACAGCCACAGTCTGATTAGAAAAGCCTGTCCCCTGGCAGCATTCTGCAGAGAAAGACCCTTGTTCTCCCAGTGCAAGCAAACGTCTCCCTGCAGAGGTCCAATACACCTCCTGATGAGCCAGACCTACAGCTCTGTGATCAGCACAGCTCGAGCTCACTGTTGATGCTGGACCACAGCAGACAGATGACTGCTTCCACACAGAAAGCAAGGGTCTGTCAGGGGCAGTGGCGTCATGAGGCAGGTGCGGGGGGTGCGGCCCACACCAGGTGACACCAACCGCACAGGGTTGACACCGGACCCACTCCACAAAAAGGTAAGTTGTAAAGCAAGCCAACGATCCCCGCCGGATGGATCCAATCCAACTCTTTACAACTTACTTTTTCTTGGAGCGGGTCCGGTGTCACCCCATATAGGTTGCATGCCGACGATCCCCGCAGGATGGATGGGATCTGCGGATTGGGGAGCATAATGGATCGGACTCTGATCCATTATGCTCAATCCTCAGATCCAAACCATCCTGCGGGGATCGTCGGCATGCAACCTATACGGGGTGACACTGGACCCGCTCCAAGAAAAAGTAAGTTGTAAAGAAAGCCGACGATCCCCGCAGGATGGATCGGATCTGCGGATTGAGCATAATGGATTGGAGTCCTATCTATTATGCTCAAGAGAGGCACAGAGAGAACATGCAAACTCCAGACAGGTGGTGCTGTGGTTGGGATTTGAACCAACAACCTTAGTACTGCCAAGCGGAAATGCTAATCATTTAGCCGCTGTGCTGCCCATGTAAAACACATTTGTAGCCTCTGTAGAATCCCGGAGAAACACACAAAACGGTTATATGGCTCTTGATTGCGACAGCTGAACAATGCTTAGTATTAGCACTGTCGTGATCGGACTGACGCACTGGTGTTGGAAGTCCTATTCCTGACCCAGTGATCCAAACCCTTTCTTGCCCATTCGAGACTGGGCACTTCAGAACAGAGAAGGTCCTTATATACCTTCCTCTCTATGTACTAAGACTAGCAGCATACGGATTAAAAATAATTAATGCTGATTGAGAGAGTAAAGTCCCACTTTAAACAAAATTCTCATTTGGATTCTAACAGATATACAATTATACAAATACAAAAGCAAATTTACAAAAAGGGCAGGGGCATCCAAACTGAGAACCGTCTTAGTTGTACTGCTGATGCAGATACTGCTGGTCAGGAATCCAACTCCAGCAATCAGCCCCACTGCACAGGTTCAAACAGGAAAGCATTTCTTTGAGCCCATTCAAGGTTCTCGTTTTTACTAGAAGCCCTGATGAAGGGGGAGTTCCTTTGACCCCCAAAACACGTTGGAAGTCTTCTAATATGACATCAATAAATTAATTTGGACTCTTATCTTTTGGTCTGGTGCTCCTTCCATATGTGCATATTTATTTCATTTTAAAGGAATCAACATTGGTCTCTATCAGAGAGAACTTAAAAGCCAAACCTTTCATACAATTGGGGGGAGATTTACTAAAAGCTGGAGAGTGCAAAATCTGGCGCAGCTCTGCATAGCAACCAATCAGCTTCCAGGTTTTATTGTCAAAGCTTAACTCAACAAGCTGAAAATAGAAGCTGATTGGCTACTATTCACAGCAGCACCATATTATGCACTCTCCAGTTTTAGTAAATCTCCCCCTAAGTGTCTAATTATTATTATTATTATTTGCTGAATCCTGAAGCATGACTAAAGAGTATGAGATTCCAAGGGCTGCATAGGGGAGTCACAGCCCCCACGTGCTTGTATGTATGCCTGACAACATCGGGGCATGCTCCTAATGAGACGACGGATGGTGTCCTGGGGGATTTCCTCCCAGATCTGGGCCAGGGTATCACTGAGCTCCTGGGCAGTCTGAGGGGTAACCTAGTGGCGTTCTCTGATATCCCAGAGGTGTTCTATTGGATTTAGGTCAAGAGAGGGTGGGGCCATTCAATGGTATCACTTCCTTCATCCCCCAGGAACTGCCTGCATACTCTCGCCATATGAGGCCGGGCATTTTCGTGCACCAGGAGGAACCCAGGACCCACTGCACCAGCATAGGGTCTGACAATGGGTCCAAGGATTTCATCCCGATAACTAATGGAAGTCAGGGTGCCGTTGTCTAGCCTGTAGAGGTCTGTGCGTCGTTCCATGGATATGCCTCCCCAGACCATCACTGACCCACCACCAAAATAGTCATGCTGAACAATGTTACAGGCAGCAGAACGTTCTCCACGGCTTCTCCAGACCCTCTCACGTCTGTCACATGTGCTCAGGGTGAACCTGCTCTCAGCTGTGAAAAGCACATGGCGCCAGTGGTGGACCTGCCAATTCTGGTGTTCAATGGCAAATGCCAATCGAGCTCTATGGTGCCGGGCAGTGAGCATAGGGCCCACTAGAGGACGTCAAGCCCTCAGGCCACCCTCATGAAGTCTGTTTCTGATTGTTTGGTCAGAGACATTCACACCAGTGGCCTGCTGGAGATCATTTTGTAGGGCTCTGGCAGTACTCATCCTGTTCCTCCTTGCACAAAGGAGCAGATACCGGTCCTGCTGATGGGTTAAGGACCTTCTACGGCCCTGTCCAGCTCGTAAACTACTTTTGTTCCCAGGTAGAATTTTCGGTTACAAGGATGGTAATGAAAACCTGATTCACACTCTAGTGATGTCTAAATGACACTGGCTTAACCATTTCACAACACCCCCCTTCATCCCATTCAGTTGTTCTTGGTCTAAAACATGGTCACCCTAGGGCTGGTGGATGGCCACTGTCATTTCTACACCTTGCATCGGTTCAATCATAGTCATCATGTGGGTATGCAAGCACTAGCCATCAGCTTGGAGGGAGGGGAGGGATAGTATCATTTCTAATAATTAGGCAGTGTAGAATTTACTAAATAAGTCACCAACTAATAGTATCACTATAAAGCATGTATACTATAAAATGCCAACAGTTTGCACAGCTCTTTACCATATGCACTGCTGCACTTGTATGCAATAAAATGGTGCAAAATGTAAAGATTTTCAATCGCCTTTGAAATATCTGTACCAAATCCACTCAGTAATGCACTGATACCCTATCTGTGCATGTGTCTGAAATTAAAAAAAAAAGACATTGGGATGGATTTACTAAAGGTAACTAGCCTGTGCACTATGCGAAGAGCAGTTGCGCCAAAGCTTAGTAAATAAGAGCAAGCTCTATTGACTTCCATCATCCAATCATGTGCAATCAAAAAATGCATTTTTTTTATTTTCCTTGCAGGTGATTGGCTATGCTTTGCAAAGTGAAGCTTCGCCTCATTTACTAAGCTCTGGAACACTTTGCAAATTTCACAGTCTATTTGCCTTTCGTAAATCAACCCCATCAAGCCTTGAGGTGTACGACGGCTAAAACAAAAACTGGTAGATTTCTGAATTTTCATCAAATTTGATCTAAGGTCTGTTCATATGTGGTAACCTATAAATCCTAAAAATGGATCTTGGTCACACCTCCTCTGTGCATGTGAAATTTGCATTTAAAAAAAAAAATTAAAACAAATTAATTTTGAGCAAAAAGAAATACCTGTCTTGATAGTCCGAAGTCTCATAGTCTGAGGTCTTATTTTCCAAAGAAACGTTCATGTTGAAGTTCTGAAAGGAATGCCAACACCACAAGAACGAATAATATTATCATCTGAGTTTGTTCTGTTAAAGATCGCTCGTAATCTTATCACTAATGTTTTATCTTCACATCCTTTGATGGAAATTACATGATACAAAATGTTGGTGGAGATCACACAAAGTAAAATGAGAACATACAGGACACGCAAAGGATATTTCTTGCTGACCTTTCTAAAACCCAAGTTCATTTGATCCATTCTCTTCTTTAAATATTCTTTTAATATCCGGATGGTGTATGGCAAGCATGACAGTTACTGGTTGTTCAGGACACCGGCGGCTGCCCACTCCTTAGCAACCAGCACATTCCGCATGCTTCGACCACTACTTAATTGCCGCATGCATTTAATTTTCTATTTCCATCTGTGAATTAACTTTAAAGCAGAGCTCCACCCAAAAGGGCAAGTTACGCTTTAAAGACTGGTCCCCCGCTCCCCATTAAGGATTGGCACCTTTGGTGAGCATGTACCCAAAATTGACAGGTACCCGCTCCCACTTCCGCTGCGATCGGAAGTGGAAGTTGTCCTCCTACCCTCCCTCCACATAGCCTTCTGGGAGATGTGACCAGGGGAGTATTTACCACAAGGCAAACAAGGCATTTGCCTAGGGCGGCATTTTTCAGGCGGACACAAGGGACACCATGGGAACCAGGTGGGATCCGAGAGAGGCTGTAGGCTGCTTGATGGTATATGTAGAGCCTAGCTCTCGTTCCCGGGGATGTCCGGAGCTGTGAAGATGAGTGTCTCTCTGTCGCTGGAGGGGGGGTAGTGGAAGGCTCTGGGGTCCTGTGTTTGGTGCCTGCTCTCTCTCCCTCTATTCCCTGTCTACCATTCTTGCCAGAAATATATGAAGAATCCTTGGCTGTGTTCATAGAAAATAAGTTTTTAATTTCTTGGCGGATCCTAGATTGTAAGCTCGAAAGAGCAGGGCCCTCGATCCCCTCATGTTTTGCATTGTATTGGTATTGTTCTGTCACATGTTCTGTCCCCCTTTGTAATGTACAGCGCTGAGCGAACTATTGGCGCTTTATAAATACTGTATAATAATAATAATCTCTCGTCTCACCCCATACTGGGCTATGCATCATGCTTTTTCAGAACTTCTGAGGTTGTTAAGGACCTTATACAGCCCTGTCCAGCTCTCCTAGAGTAACTGCCTGTCTCCTGGAATCTCCTCCATGCTCTTGAGACTGTGCTGGGAGACACAGCAAACCTTCTGGCAATGACACGTATTGATATGTCATCCTGGAGGAGTTGGACTGCCTGTGCAACCTCTGTAGGGTCCAGGTATGGCCTCATGCTACCATTAGTGACACTGACCCTAGTCAAATGCAAAACTAGTGAAAAACAATTGTCGGTTCTCTCGTCTCACCCCATACGGGGCTATGCGTCATGCCTTTTTGAGCACTTCTGAGGAAGATATTGTGATCGGTCTCGAAACGCGTCAAGTGTAATCTATGGATGACTTATCTCTACATCTGGAATACTATCTTTGATGACACCGCCTTATTTTGTATTGCAACTTAATGTCTGTTTTAAGATTCAGATCAGGCTGAAATTGTTGAGCCAATACCAGGGGCGGACTGACCATTTGGAAACTCGGGCACTGCCCAAGGGCCCGGGGTCAGTAGGGGGCCCCATGAGATGCCCCTGGTACCTTTTTCATAGGTTTTTTTGAGTTTGGGCAAGGACACAGGGGCCCCATGATCCCCTATTGCCCGGGGGTCCCATGAGTTGTCAGTCTGCCCCTGGCCAATACAGAGTTGAGGTTCAAGATCACAGAAGAACTGAGGAATGCACACCGTAGAGGATACAGTATATCGGTAGAATATGCTTTATAGAAAAGAACCGGCTAGCAGATTTGGGGGACCAGTACTTCACTGGTTAATTCTTATGCACAGCCCCACCCAGGTAGCGGACTGACAACTCATGGGGCCCCGGGCAATAGGGGATCATGGGGCCCCTGTGTCCTTGCCCAAACTCAAAAAAGCCTATGAAAAAGGTACCAGGGGCATCTCATTGGGCCCCCTACTGACCCCGGGCCCTCGGGCAGTGCCTGAGTTTCCAAATGGTCAGTCCGCCCCTGGCCCCACCACTGGCCACAAATACGCTCGAAGGCTATTCCTTGAAGTCCATCATAAGTTCTACCTTAAAATGCTTTTGTGAGTTAGCAATTGTTTTGTATTTGTTAAAGGTGAACCCTTTTTATCCATCAATTATATTCATTCTACTTTAACTAACAATGCATGCACATGTATCGTGGGTTCATTTGATTCTTCTCTATTAGACAGTCATACCTCCCTGGCTCTCTCCAGGACATTCATTGTGGCACACCAAACGGTGGTGCTTAAATGAGTTTCTAACCACCTACAATCCTGGACTCATGGCTGCTTGAACTGGACAGAATCAAAGGTTTTGAAAAATGTACCTATCATCCATGGGTAGATATATACTGTTATGGTCTTAATGGATGGGCTATCATCCTCCCTCTCTTATTGGATAGGCTATCATCCTCCCTCTCTTATTGGATGGGCTATCATCCTCCCTCTCTTATTGGATGGGCTATCATCCTCCCTCTCTTATTGGAATGGGCTATCATCCTCCCTCTCTTATTGGATAGGCTATCATCCTCCCTCTCTTACTGGATGGGCTATCATCCTCCCTCTCTTAATGGATGGGCTATGATCCTCCCTCTCGGACATTCGAACATCTAGAGTTCTGCAGGCCTTCCCTGGTTTCCTGCTAAGAACCCCTGCAGTAAACTACATACCATGTTTTCCCATCTTACGAATTTCTCTTAAAAATCTTGATGTACTTCCAATGCTTTTCCTCTGTTCTACTGACATTATTATCACTGTCATACAATTTGTCTTTACCTGGAATTTTTTTCTTATGTTCTTTTATCTGTGTTTGTAGAAATAAAAATTCAATCTAAATGATCAGATTTTTTTTTAAGTCAATGCTTTATATTACATTAGACCTGTATGCTTTTTTCTTTTTGGTATAGGAGGCTGACGTTTGGGTTATGGATTTCTCTTATTCAGAAGCATAAAGGGAGTGGGGCATGGGAAGAATTGGATAATGGAGAGAGTAGAAGATGGAAAAGAGAGATGAGTAGAAAAGGTGCGTAAGGGTCAAAACAAGCTAGATAGTACTAGAAAGAAGTAATAGAGGGACCTCAGATAGACCAGAAACAAATACCTTCTTTTTTGGAATCATAGCTTTCTGGCTTCTTTGAATGGTCAACTATGGAATCCGAAGTAAGTGTTTGCTATATACACAGACCTTAGTATAGAGCAGTGGTCTCCAAACTGAGGCCTGGGGGTCAGATGTGGCCCTTTGCTTGCTTTTAACTGGCCCTTAGGGAACTATTTTACCCACTGATACCAACAATGGGACATAATTCCCCCCCATTGATGCCATAAAAGGGGCATCATTCCTCCCACTTTCACCAATAAAGGGGCACAATGTTTCCCAAGGACACCAATGATGGGGCACAATTTCTCCAAAAGACACTCACTGCTAGCTGAGAAAACGGGATCATGGGGGAGCAGAGGCCGGTCTGATCATAACATGTTACATGTTATGCCCTGAATATGGGGGTAACATGTAACATGTTACAAAAGATGAACTTATCCTTTAGTAATTTCCATTGTTTCACTACAGTTTAAAAAATAGGTTTGTGTCAGAAGGAAAGGGAGGCAGAAGGTAAAATTGGCAAAAGCCAAACTCAAGAACCAAAGGGAGTTGACGGTTTTCTTCATTCTGCGGTCAACAAACCAGATGACCAGACCATTTCCAGTTATTCCCAGCAAACATATCCCAGATAGAACCACCATGTATGAAATACTGAGCATTACATAGTGATATCGAAGTTCATCTGTGTACGTTTCTTCAGTGGTGTTGGTCTCCATACTTCCAAACACATCAGAGGTCAGAAATGAAGTTTTGATCCTCTGTAGAACCAAAATAAAAAAATATAAATGTGATTTCATCAATAGCTAACAAATATAGTTTGTGACTTCCGAAGACCTCTGAAGAAACATCCCAAGAAAACCAACTGGGGGAAAATTTCCCTTGAAATGGGTTTTCCTTAAAGGATAAGTTCAACTTTTAGAAAAAAATAATAAATGCACATTTGTTTGCAGTTAACAACATGTGCATTTATTATTTTTGTGTGCAGGAACCTGTAAACCATTGCACCAGGAATCGGCAGATCGCTGGTGGCATGCAGGTCTCCTGCAGATCTGTCAGTATATCTGCTTGCTTGTATGGGATGTACGACCAAGCAGATATACTGGGAGGAAGAATGAATGAACTACCATGGCGCTTCACAGCCCATCGGTAGTTCATTGAGGACTGCAAGCTGACAGCCGCTAAGGACTTGTAGTCTTTCATTCACAGATGACTGTGAATGAGTGACGCACCCATGTGGGCGGAGCCTCACACAGCCACATATTTTTTAATTTGACATCTAGCGAGGGGGGAGAAGATCCCCTGCTAGCTGAGAAAACGGGGATCATGGGGCAGCAGAGGCCGGTCTGATCATAACATGTTACATATTATGCCCTGAATATGGGTGTAACATGTAACAAAAGATGAACTTATCCTTTAGTAATTTCCATTGTTTCACTACAGTATTAAAAAGAGGTTTGTGTCAGAAGGAAAAGAAGGCAGAAGGTAAAATTGGCAAAAGCCAAACTCAAGAACCAAAGGGAGCTGACGGTCTTCTTCATTCTGAAGGCAACAAACCAGATGACCAGACCATTTCCAGTTATTCCCAGCAAACATATCCCAGATAGAACCACCATGTATGAAATATTGAGCATTTCAAACAGTGGTATCGAAGTCTTCATCTGTGTACGTTTCCTCAGTGGTGATGGTCTCCATACTTCCAGCTGCTGGGGTGAAGTATTGCTGCTGGGGGCTCTATTGTTGCTAAAGGGGATATATTTTTGCTGAGGGATCTACTGTTTCTGGGGGCTGTATTCTTGCTGGGTGCAGGGGATCTATTTTGCTGATTTCCTTGTTATCATTAACAAATTCAATGCAAGTTATTTAGCACCACAAAATGATTATTGGTTCTATATTTTCTGAACGGGCTGGAACTGGGAGGTGGATAGGGGTTCCAACCAAGTGATAGTGCTTGGAGGTGGGGGGGCAGAGACAAAAAGGGTGTCTCTGAGTAAACAATCCCTGCATGTCATTATAGTAAAATTCACTGTTCCAATTATGAAGTAATGGAGAAAGAGACATTAGATTGTTAATACAAATACACAAAAAATGGAAACATGGAAATCAACATCTTAAACATCTAATAATTCTAATCCATCCAATGTCCTACAATATACTGAGCATGCGAATTGTGTGTCTCCAAAGGAATTTCTATAAAGCTGTAGACCTATAGTGACCTACCTCTGCATACGAAAGTTAGCAAAGATGCCACATTCTGTCTACAGATTCCCACAGAAACAAGAAATGTAAAAAATGTTTTCCAATGCATGTGCTCAAAAGTTCAAGATGCTTACTGACCACTATATATGATTAACCCCTTCGCTCCGAGCATACGCATATATCTGGCCTCACAGAACTGGGCTTGCTTTCCATGGGGCCACACAGCGTGCTTCCAGCAAAAAAGACTGGACTGTCACCAGGAGCCCCGGGACCCGTACCAACAATCTGGACCGAGGAGTCCCGGTTTTGGGTCACCTGATCACTGTGGTAGCCACACAGCATGCTTCCAGCAAAAAAGGCTGGACTGTCACCGGTAGCCACGGGACCCGTACCAACAATCTGGACCGAAGAGTCCCGATTTTGGGCCACCTGATCACTGTGGTAGCCCTCTGATTGGCTATCACAGTGATCAGTCACTGTGTTTTTTGGGGGTTTTTTTCTCTGAATGGGTGAGAGATACATTGCACCTTTCTCTCATTGCAGAAAAAAAGTAAACAAATTTATGTTAAAAAAAAAAAAAAAAAAAAAAGATAATAATACTAATAGTAATAATAATAGGAATAAGAATAAAATAAAGAAAAAATACCTAGATCAAGGTTAGATAATAATAATAATACTAATATTAATAATAATACTAATCATAATAATAAAAATAATAATAAAATATAATAAAGAAAAAAATACCTAGATCAAGGTTAGATAATAATAATAATACTAATATTAATAATAATACTAATCATAATAATAAAAATAATAATAAAATATAATAAAGAAAAAAATACCTAGATCAAGGTTAGATAATAATAATAATACTAATCATAATAATAATAAAAATAATAATAAAATATAATAAAGAAAAAAATACCTAGATCAAGGTTAGATAATAATAATAATACTAATAATACTAATCATAATAATAATACTAATCATAATAATAATAAAAATAATAATAAAATATAATAAATAAAAAAAATACCTAGATCAAGGTTAGATAATAATAATACTAATAATACTAATAATACTAATATTAATAATAATACTAATCATAATAATAATAAAAATAATAATAAAATATAATAAAGAAAAAAAATACCTAGATCAAGGTTAGATAATAATAATAATACTAATAATACTAATCATAATAATAATAATAATAATAATAATAAAATATAATAAAGAAAAAAAATACCTAAATCAAGGTTAGATTTAGGTCAGTGCCAGGGTTAGCACTAGGGTCAAGTAAGAGTTAAAGGTCAAGGTCAATAAATTTTGGGCAGAATTTTCTGGGTAGGATAGAAAAAAAAGCAAAATGCGCAATATCATGTCCAGGCCTTACTACAGGTACAAACAACAATATTTTCCTCAAGCTCAACCTCTCCAAAACCGAGCTCCTCATCTTTCCCCCTGCCAACACCCCCCCCCCCCCCATCCTATCCATCATCACCAACAACTCCACTATCACTCCCGCCCCGCAAGCCAAAGTCCTTGGCGTCATTCTTGACGCGAACCTCTCCTTCCAACCGCATGTCAAATCACTCACAAACACATGCAGGCTCCATCTTCGCAACATTGCCAAGATACGCTCCTTCCTCACCCCAGACACCACCAAACTTCTAGTACACTCCCTCATCATCTCACGCCTTGACTACTGCAACTCCCTCCTCACTGGCCTACCCAAGTGCAGGCTCTCCCCGCTCCAGACCATCCTGAACTCAGCTGCCAGACTCATCCACCTCACCACCCGCTCCACCTCTGCCACCCCCCTCTGCCTCTCCCTCCACTGGCTCCCGATTGCCCAACGCATCAAATTTAAACTCCTAACCCTGACCTACAAAGCCGTTCACAACACTGCCCCTGACTACCTCACCAACCTGATCACCAAGTACCACCCTACCCGTACCCTTCGCTCCTCACAGGACCTCCTTCTATCCTGCTCCCTGGTCTCCTCCTCCCATACACGACTGCAGGACTTCTCCAGGTCCTCCCCCATCCTCTGGAACTCACTGCCCCAATCCATCAGACTGTCGCCTTCCCTATTCACATTCAGGCGCTCCCTCAAAACCCATCTCTTCAGGGAAGCCTACCCCACCCTCACCTAACGGCCATCCTCCCTCATTCCTCCCACCACTTCATCCCCCTCAGCCACTTCCTACTGTACCACTACCCCCTCCCTCCTAGATTGTAAGCTCGTAAGAGTAGGGCCCTCTTACCCCTCGTACGTTGTTTGTTGTTGTTGTACTGTGCCATGTATTGTCCCCCCTATTGTACAGCGCTGAGCAAACCCTTTGGCGCTATATAAACTCGTAGTAATAATAATAATAATAATATACACACATGTGGTATAGCTGTGATCATCATGAGCAGGAGAATGTATTTTGAATTGTTCCATGGTGGTATGTTATGGTAGTAGCAAGTAACACATCCAAACAAAGAAAAAAGACAGCTAATCTGAACACATACTGCTCTCTCTGCTTCTGCTCTCTCTATTTCTCTCAAAGTGTCTGAGACAGTTAATTTTTTTACAGTTTTTCAGTGCATTTTGGGCATTTTGGAAGGTCTCCTGAGGGTATCTTAAAGAAAATTCTTCTAAACGCAAACGCTCATAAACACGCATAAACGCGGTATGCAAACGCGGCTAAACTGACATTTTTTAATCTACGTTTTCCAGAAGTCAGTTTCCATCATGGGCCTTAGTCACTAAGGGGTTAATAATAGTGCAACAGGCAAAGTTATGTCTATCTGACCACTATTTATTATGTATCAGTTACTCAACGAATAGAATGCTATAGAAAACATTTCCTTCACTCAACAGATTTCCTAAATATTTTTTTTTAAATGTAAAGATAATTACGATCCCGTCTGTATTCTTTTTATCATATTATTCTCCTTACCTGAAGTCGGGTTTCTTCTGGTAGGTGTTTTCTGCGTGTTTAGCTCCAGCACAGCTCAGCAATGTATATGCACTCAGTATAGTGCTGTTTTTTTTGTTTTTTGGGGGTTTTTTTGAGTCTAAGAATGGCTATGACGTTATCTGGCAATACCAAAGGGATCGGGTTAAGAATTCTAAGTTCCTCGTGTCTAAAAGAAAAGTGAACTTATGTACGATAAGATAAGGTTTAGCTATGGCTTCTGTATGATAAAGAATATTTCCATTGGTCATGTGACTTTATTCTCAGTGTTAAAGAGCCCCGTACCGTGTCATGAAATCCTATGCTGGAAAAAGGAGACAATGGAGGTTTAGCATGGCTCATCACCCCCCTCTATGGATTATGTCCTGCCCATATATATTAGCTAAGCCGCGCCTCAGCCATCAAAGAGGATAGGTTGTAAAAAGGTTTGTATAAATACATCAGTGGTTCATATAGTGAACTCGGTGTAGATGATCTCCATGTATAATACATAAGGGGGGGATATGATCTCCATGTATAATACATAAGGGGGGATATGATCTCCATGTATAATACATAAGGGGGGATATGATCTCCATGTATAATACATAAGGGGGGATATGATCTCCATGTATAATACATAAGGGGGGATATGATCTCCATGTATAATACATAAGGGGGGATATGATCTCCATGTATAATACATAAGGGGGGATATGATCTCCATGTATAATACATAAGGGGGGATATGATCACCATGTATAATACATAAGGGGGGATATGATCTCCATGTATAATACATAAGGGGGGATATGATCTCCATGTATAATACATAAGGGGGGATATGATCACCATGTATAATACATAAGGGGGGATATGATCACCATGTATAATACATAAGGGGGGATATGATCTCCATGTATAATACATAAGGGGGGATATGATCTCCATGTATAATACATAAGGGGGGATATGATCTCCATGTATAATACATAAGGGGAGATATGATCTCCATGTATAATACATAAGAGGGGATATGATCTCCATGTATAATACATAAGGGGGATATGATCTCCATGTATAATACATAAGGGGGATATGATCACCATGTATAATACATAAGGGGGGATATGATCTCCATGTATAATACATAAGGGGGATATGATCACCATGTATAATACATAAGGGGGGATATGATCACCATGTATAATACATAAGGGGGATATGATCTCCATGTATAATACATAAGGGGGATATGATCTCCATGTATAATACATCAGTGGTTCATATAGTGAACTCGGTGTAGAGTTATTCCCCCTGAGGTCATCACAGAGGACAAGGGGGCGCTTTTTATGTCTGGAGGAAACTAAATGTAATCTCCAAACATGGAAAGGTTTCTTCGCTGTGAGAATGTCTAATAGATTCCCTCAAGAGTTGGTTCTGGCCAGCTCAGTGGATTGCTGTAGGAAAGTCCTGGATTCTTTCTTGGATACACAGAATATAACTGGATACTAACATTTATAGGTAAAGTTGATCCAGGGAATATTCGATTGCCTCTCGTGGGACCAGGAAGGATTTTTTTTCCCCTGCAGGAGCAAATTGCATCATGCTTTGCTGGGTTTTTTTGCCTTCTTCTGGATCAACTGTGGGTGTAGGATTATAACTTTTTTTTTCTATGGTTGAACTGGATGGACTTTTGTCTTTTTTCAGCCAGACTAACTATGTAACTATGTTATAAGGTATATTGAGTAAAACCTAGTACACGTGGTCAGAAAATCATTTAAAAAAATACCTCTTTAGAAGCGATCGTACAATTATCTGATCGTTAGTACACAGCTTCTGTCTGAAATTATTCGAAAGGGCACGCAAGAAAATTTTTCTCGTAACGTTACCAGATCGCCCAATTTTTGTTTTCATCTGAATATACAGTACAAATACATTAGAATACATTTCAGTTTCAGGCAGCATGCTGTGATGTTTACAGGAGCCTTCCAGACCCTCTTGGCAAATTTGATATTGCTAGGGAAATAAGACCAGCAGACATACCCAATGACAGAGGCGTCCCTAGGGTTGGTGTCAACCGGTGCGCTAACATGTTGTGTCACCCTTCCAGAGAGGAAGGGGCGGTGCCGGTGTAGCGGTAAAACGAGTATCCCGTGAAGATATGAATCCCCTGAAGCAACTGCGCATGTGCCAGTTTCAGGCCGAAGAAGCCGATCTCCAACTATAGAACAGAGCTGCCACAGTTAACCCCTTACAGGCTGCAAACTGCTGAAGTTGATCCCGTGGATCACTATGAGTTGCAAGATCAGTTACCTATGAATCTATACAGGGTTAACTGATCTTGCAACCCATAGTCGGAGATTGGCGATCGGCTTCTTCGGCATGAAACCGACATATGCACAGTTGCTTCAGGGGATACTGATTTTACCGTTGCACCGGGGGGCAGTTGTCACTGTGCCGGGAATCCAGGATCACCCCAAAAACTGGCCAGGGCCTTCACAGAACCCAGAAGCTCTGCTGGCATCCTGCTCCTGCACCTCCAGTGATGGTGTGGCCCTCACCTCCTGCACCCCCCTAGGGACGCCACTGCCCAATGATAACATCACCAATGGGTTTCAAAAAAAGACTTCAAATTTACCTGGAGAACTGAGCACGAGGGCAACTCTTTTATTGATTGTTGAAAGTATTGAGGAAGTTTACACTTATTCCATTCCAAATCCTGGATTTTCCTGGGAACACATCTCACCAGCTAAAGCCTTGTTGACTCTTAAGCCCTACCAACTAAGCGTCCATCCAATCTGGTGAGTGTGGACTATATTGGAAAGTGATCATAGAGCACTGTGTGGCGATATTATTTTTATTAACACATTTTGTTTTGGCACGGATTCTTTTGATTGAAGCACTTAATCACCGTTTTTGGGACAGTGGACTTTATCCCAAAAAAAAAAAATAAATTGTATCTATTATATACTTTTTGCACCATGTTATAATGTTAATAACCTCCCTGGCGGTATTCCCGAGTGTAGTTCGGGGTAAAATGTCAGTACCAAAAGCGGTAACTCCGAGCTACACTGGGGCTTACCATGCGGCGCTGCATAGGGGGTCCCTGCAGCACTTACCTTGTCCTTCGCTCCCGCGATGTGTCCCCTGCAGCGTCCCCCACCATCTCCTCCGGCTGATGCCGGCATCCGCCTTCTGTGTTCCGGTCCCTGTGACGTCGGGACGTACGGGCGCCGCCGGCGGCGGGAAATTTGAAAATTTTAAAAAAATGTCATTTTTTTCAAAACAAATTTTACATAGTAAAACATTGCTGTTTCAAACCATTTCACACACATTTTGTCCCGAGTGCTTTGTCCTGTCCCGTCTGCATTTTGACTGTTCTTTCTGCCTGGAAACTTAGAAAAGTCCATGGCGTCCAAAAAGCGTCCCTTTAGGTCAAAAGCGGGTTTAGATCAGCTAGAGAACAGCGATAGTAAATCAGAACCACTTGCAGAATTGAGTGATAATGATTTGTGGGGGAAATTCCTCATCAGACACTGAAAACAATTTTGCAACTTTGCTCAGCGATGTGCGAACTTGGCGCTATATTTCAAATTTCAGTGTTTTTGGTTTGATTATATTATTGAATTAAATGTATTATTATTATATTATTATTTTTTATGATTATTTATTAAATTATAATTTATGATTTCATGTTTCAAATTTTATCATACCCGGAATGTTTACTAGACTCTTGTTCGGACAGATTTCAAGGAGTTATTCGTAAATATTACAGCCTACAATAAAAAAACTACATATTTCCATGCAAAATAATGGTACCGCTTTCAGCACAAAAAATCTGAAATAATCAGACCGCCGAGGAGGTTAACATTACAATACATGACATCGGTTTCGAATTTTTATTCTGTCCTAAGAGAATTTTCATAACTTTTCATTATTGACATGAGACTAGCATGTAAAGAAAAATGGACAATCGTTCGTCCGATAGTCTCATTGTGTGTACGGGACTTAAGTCCTAAAGCTAAATCTCAGGCAAACAGCTAAACACCTAATTAGAATTGTGGATATATAAATACTTTTACCCGCAAAAGACTTTTTTTTCCCAAAAAATTATTTTATTGATATAAGAGCAAACAAGATAGCATATAGAGCACATACAGCTATAAATCACATTTAGAATATGGACCTGACATGTTGTCTCCCGTTTCGCAGACGGGACTCATTGTACACTGTAATTCAAGGCCATATGGAATGGAACAATACATCAAACATACACTACAACCAATGGATACGCAGCAGAAAGAGAATCTAGTAATGTAGGTGTGTATGATCACGTCTTGAATCTCCACATTTAGTTATGATGAAGTGGTAGGAAGAGTAGGGTATGGAGGGCACTGAATTTTGTGGACATCATGGCTTACTTCAAGGAGCTCCAAACTTTCTAAACGAAGGGCCAGTTTACTGTCCCTCAAACTTTAAGGGGGCCAGACTGTGGCCAGTGGCCCCATGATTGGTAGTAGGGGGAGTAATAGTGCCCCCTCATTGGTGTCAATGGAAGGAATAATGTCCTATGGTTAGTGTCAGCAAGAAGACTAGTGCCCCATTGTTGGCGTCAGTGGCAGGAACTAAGCTCCACTGTTGCTGACAGTAGGGGGAGTAATGGCCCAAGGGCCAGATAACAACAAGCAAAGGGCCGCATCCGGCCCTCGGACAATAGTTTGGAGACCACTGGCTTACTTATTCAGAACGTTAGTGTATGATATGGTTTCGGTGAGTCATTTCTGTGGGTGGGTGCTCAAAGTGGGTGCTCTATTCTGGATGGTGGTGAAAGAATGATAAGGTGGAGTGACAGATGTGAAAAAAAAAAGGAGAGATGGGAAGGAAGAACAGAACGAAAAAGAGATGCAGGATGAAATGGTGGGGGAATATGGGGGAAGAAAGAGAAAAAAAAAGAAGTAATAGGTTATGCGGAGGTAGCGTGTACAGGTACTAAGAAATGAAGATGGATCACATCCCCAAGTATTAGCCAAGCCAGAAAGGTAGTTATACAGTTTAGAATATGGAACGAGTAAGGTCGGACAGCGGGGTAACACGTGGATCAGAGACCCCGTTAGGCTTGTCAGAATACGTCTCTACAACCCATCTGTCAGGGAATGGGAAGATCGCTGCGGCGATCGAATCCACACATGCGTAGAGTCCTGACAAAACGTACAGGCAGGCGGGCACTAGGACCCAGGCGCGCCTGTCACCAATGACGGCGCCGGGCAAGCATTAGGACCCAGGAGCGCCTGTCAGGAGTCGGGCGGACTATTTAAACCCAGCTCTTGCAATGCTCAAGTGCCGTATGGTCTTTCCTGTGTTCCTGTGAGTTTACTTTGCTGCTGACCCTGCCTGATCCTGATCTGCTGACTTCTCCTGCTCTGACCCCTGGCTTGCCTGACCATTCTCCTGCCTGCTCCTGCACTTTTGATCTCCTGTTGCCAAACCCGGACCGTGACCCATTTATTCTTCTGCCTGCTGTTTTGTACCAACCTGCTCCGCTGTTACCGACCCGGCCTGTCTGACCTCGCTTACTCTACCTCCTCACATCAGACTCTCACCTGCTGCGTACCACCGACAGGTGCCTCTACCACAGCTGGTTGCACCCAGGGGTCGCGACCAGGTCTCGGCTTGCTCCAAGTCCATCCCCACCATCAGGGGCTCTGGTGAACAAGCAGGTCGGAACTTAGATTCTGCGCCCTGGGGAATTCTGGTCTGTGGGCCGCTGGAGGCTACCACCGGCTGGTCCCTAACACCATCTTTACGCATGGTAGAAGTGTCCCCGATGATCCGGGTATTCCCTTATACAGCGTTGTACGGGGTCATTTAGTCTGGGGATATAGATTGATCATTTACTATTAATTGATAGGCAGAAGTGGATTTGAAATTATTCCAGCAGGCCCATGATTTCCTAAATCTCTCCCGATGTTCCTTAGCTATAGAAATCAATTCCTCCATTTCTTCAGTTTTGTTGATCCTAGCATACCATTCTCGTACAGTGGGAACATGTCGAGCGCCAGTGTACAGGAATACATTGCTTTGCCGCATTCACCATGTGTATAGCGAGTGACTTACGGTATGTCCGAAATGGAAGTGCGGTATGGTGTAGCAGAAATTGTGCAGGGGAAAGGTCTAGGGCAGTGGTGGGCAACCTTTTTTTTCAACTGAGCCAAATCTCGCCAAAACCACGATTGAAATTTATTTTGAGAGCCACATTTTTAAAACTGAAAATACATCCCTCATATAGTAATTCATCCCCCATAGTAATTCATCCCCCATAGTAATTCATCCCCCATATAGTAATTCATCCCCCATAGTAATTCATCCCCCATAGTAATTCATCCCCCATATAGTAATTCATCCCCCATAGTAATTCATCCTCCATATAGTAATTCATCCCCCATATAGTAATTCATCCCCCATATAGTAATTCATCCCCCCTATAGTAATTCATTCCCCATATAGTAATTCATCCCCCATATAGTAATTCATCCCCCATAGTAATTCATCCCCCATATAGTAATTCATCCCCCATATAGTAATTCATCCCCCATATAGTAATTCATCCCCCCTATAGTAATTCATTCCCCATATTGTGTCAATTCACTTACCTTTGCTCCGTGCGTTCCTCTCGCCGTGTTCCCGCGCCGTTCCGGTCTTCAGGGCGGACTGTGAGAGGAGAGGAGTTCGTCACGCTGCCCCGCCTACATCCTGACAGCCAATGTTTGCCACGCTCCGCGGGCCAGATTAAAAGGTCCGCCAGGCCGTAGTTTGCCCATTGCTGGGCTAGCTGCAGAGTCCTGACTTTTGGGGCGGCCGCCCGAGAGGAGGGAGGGAGGGGAGCGGGCGCCCGGCACACAGAAGAGCCGCATTAAAGTGTGTAAAGAGCCGCATGTGGCTCGCGAGCCGCGGCTTGCCGACCACTGGTCTAGGGCATACGTGGTAACTTGTGCGATTGTAGATTGAACTGTCTCCCAGAAGGGCTGCAACCCGCAAAAGACCTTTAATTATAATTTTGATTTTTAACTCTTTCAGCTGGTTTGGAAATCAAGGTACAGCTGCCAGACAGCGTAGCTGAGTTTTGCACCCCCAGTATCATCTCTACAGACTAAGGTTCAGTACAGCAATGGGGTCTGATCTAGAACTCACCCCAACCTGTGATTGGACAATCACACTAATGTGCTCAAGCTGACTGTAAGACGTTTTATGGTGCTAGACTGACAGGCCTATGTAATGATGTGATGATTACCATGTTATTACATATTTAGAGAAATTGTCCATAACTGCATTAAAGGAGAATTTGGGCTAAAGCTCCTTTGCCCCTACGTCTCCTATGGATTATATAGAGCACTTTGCTCTGCACTCATGTGACCCATTTTCAGCCAACTGAAACTGTTGGCTGACGTTACTCGGTAGGTCCAGGCTCTGGAAAGATCCCAACTTTAATCCCAGGATCTGCCTAGATGCCTGGACCAGCAGCTGGCTTATCCTCTTGGCGAGCCACTGAAAGCCCGAGTCAGCCTCTCCCGTCCCCCTCCACAGCCCAACACTCCAGTGAGCGCTGGAGGGGCAGAGCAGAGAGCCAGTGATTGACAGTCACCACTCTCTGCTCACTGAAGTCTAAGAACTGAGCGATCAGCTGTCTTTGATCACTCAGTTCTCAGTTTTATATTTCAATATTTTTATTGGAAATCTGTAAAAAGTAGTATACAGAAAAATAGAAAACATAGCCCACCTACATGGTGAGTTGTGGCTAACAAACAGATTCATGGAATATATAGGCACGTAAGAATACATCAACCAATGACATTGTAAACAAGAAAACACAACCCCAGTAGGGTAGCAAATACTCCATCGGTCAATAAACATGGGCAGTTTCATATAGCCATCTAACAAAAATAAGGAGACCGAAAAAAATAAACAGAAAGAGTCGAAGAAGAGGATAAAGAATATATCTGGGGAAAAAAAAGAGAAGAAAGAAAGAAGGAGGAAGGAAAGAAAAGAGAGAAGAGAAGAGGGCCAGCCATAGGTCCATTAAATAATAGAGATATGCCTAATCCATGGTTCCCATGTAACCTCAAATTTAGAAGTATTATTGTTAACAATACTTGTAAGTTTATCATTTATCCAGGGTCGGGCTGACCATTTGGAAACTCGGGCATTGCCTGAGGGCCTGGGGTCAGTAGGGGGCCCCATGAGATGCCCCTGGTGCCTTTTTCATAGGCTTTTTTTGAGTTTGGGCAAGGACACAGGGGCCCCATGATCTCCTATTGCCCGGGGGCCCCAGGAGTTGTCAGTCCGCCCCTGCATTTATCATAATCCAATTAAGTTTCTGTTTGACCAAGTCTAGAAGAATTGATGACTGTCTCCAACATCTAGATATAGCAATTTGTGCTGCCAACAAAAGATAACAAATTAATTTACTGATTTCTTGGGAATATCATTGGGCAACAGATGACAGTTCTCAGTTTTAAAGGTGGTAGTGGTCCAATTCTGCATCCGCCCAAGTGAGCATGCTTGTTTTTTTTATGTTTTCCAAACTTCTCTTTTTAATGGCATTTGTAAACCTTCCTAGAGATTGGCTTTGATCTTATTTTTCTGCAATTGATTGCTAGGACGTGATGTATAAAAATGAACTTAGGGATTTTTTGTAAAATTTTTCAAGTGTAGCAGCCGAGATGAACCCAAATAGTCAACATAGTGTATCTACAGTCACACTTTAGTTTTGGATGAAGCGTACAAGTATTACAACCCCTGTCAGGTTTATGTTGATGGCTGTATCTTACTAGGGAGGGCCAACTTGTTTGTCCTGGTGACTCTTTTAACTTGAGGAAAATTCAAAATGTTATGTTTTTTTAATTGAGACAGAATTTTTTGAAAAAAATCTTTTGCTGAGACCTTTTTTGGTGACTGTCCATATGACTTTGGATATATTTCCTCTCACTTCCTGTTAGTGAATGGGAAATCGTCCAAACTGATGGTTTGGAGATTTCTCTGCTCCATCCAAACTCTATACTCTTCACCATCCAAACTCTATACTCTACACCGATTCTCTGCTCCATCCAAACTCTATACTCTACACCGTTTCTCTGCTCCATCCAAACTCTATACTCTACACCGATTCTCTGCTCCATCCAAACTCTATACTCTACACCGATTCTCTGCTCCATCCAAACTCTATACTCTACACCGATTCTCTGCTCCATCCAAACTCTATACTCTACATCATTTCTCTACTCCATCCAAACTCTATACTCTACACCGATTCTCTACTCCATCCAAACTCTATACTCTACACCGATTCTCTGCTCCATCCAAACTCTATACTCTACACCGATTCTCTGCTCCATCCAAACTCTATACTCTAGACTGATTCTCTGCTCCATCCAAACTCTATACTCTACACCGATTCTCTGCTCCATCCAAACTCTATACTCTACACCGATTCTCTGCTCCATCCAAACTCTATACTCTACACCGATTCTCTGCTCCATCCAAACTCTATACTCTAGACCGATTCTCTGCTCCATCCAAACTCTATACTCTACACCGATTCTCTGCTCCATCCAAACTCTATACTCTAGACCGATTCTCTGCTCCATCCAAACTCTATACTCTAGACTGATTCTCTGCTCCATCCAAACTCTATACTCTACACCGATTCTCTGCTCCATCCAAACTCTATACTCTACACCGATTCTCTGCTCCATCCAAACTCTATACTCTACACCGATTCTCTGCTCCATCCAAACTCTATACTCTACACCGATTCTCTGCTCCATCCAAACTCTATACTCTACACCGTTTCTCTACTCCATCTAAAGCATAAAAAACATTTTTGCTATCGATGCACTTTGTTATTTATTTCAGGTACTTATATAGCACTGTCAATTAACACAGCACTTTACATATATATTGTACATTCACATCAGTCCCTAACCCTCAAGGGGTGTACAATCTAAGGTCTCTAACTTACATTCATACATACACATATTAGGGCCAATTTAGACAGGATCCAATTAACCTACCAGCATGTCTTTGGAGTGTGGGAGGAAACACACGCAAGCACAGGGAGAACATGCAAACTCCATGCAGGAGGCGCCATGGTCAGGAATCAAATCCATGACCCATACACTGGAAGGCAGACATGCTAACCACTAAGCCACTGTGCCACCCATGGCTGCTATGGCTCCATGCAAACTCTATACACCGATTTTCTACTCCATCCAAAGCATTAACCGTTTCAATACCGGGCAATTTTACCCCTTCCTGCCCAGGCCATTTTTCAGGTTTCAGTGCTCTCACACTTTGAATGACAATTGCGCGGTCATAGAACATTGTATCCAAACTAAAATTTTATCATTTTCTTCACACAACTAGAGCTTTCTTTTGGTGGTATTTAATCACCGCTGAGGTTTTTATTTTTTGCTAAATTAACAAAAAAAGACCGAAAATTTTGAAAAAAAACACGTTTTTCTTTGTTTCTGTTATAAAAGTTTACAAATAAGTAATTGTTCTTCATAAATTTAGGCCGAGATGTATTCTGCTACATGTCTTTGGTGAAAATAACCCAAATTAGGATGTATTATTCAGTCTGTAGGAAAGTTATAGAGTTCACAAACTATGGGATAGATCTGACTATTCACCAATCCTGAAGTACTGACAGCCAATCTAATTTCAGTACAGATATCCCCCAAATGTCAGGACAGTACAGATATCCCCCAAATGTGAGGACAGTACAGATATCCCCCAAATGTCAGGACAGTACAGATATCCCCCAAATGTCAGAACAGTACAGATATCCCCCAAATGTCAGGACAGTACAGATATCCCCCAAATGACCCCTTTTTGCAGAGTAGACAGTCCGACGTATTTCATAAGAGGAATGGCGAGTTTTTTGAAGTTGTATTTTTTTTGTCATAATTTTTTGGAAAATTTAAAAATTTAAAAAATTATTTTCACTATTTTGTTTTTTACATACTGTCACCAGTGCAGTACAGCGTCATCATATAACTGGCATGGCAGTGAACAGGGACACTGACTGGTGACAGTATGAAAAAAAAAATATATATATATTTTTTTATTTTTTTTTATTTTTTTATTATTTTTAATTTTTTATTACTTTTTTTATTTTTTTTTAAGATTTGTTTTCATATTTTACTAGGACCAAAGTAGTACAATGTTACCATAGTAACACTGTACTACTTTGGGGAAGTGATCAGTATTTTTTTTTTTTTTTTTACACAATTTGCTTATAGCAAAGAATTACTTTGCTATAAGCAAGCATTTACCTGAATGACATCGATTCATTCAGGTTTTTTTTTTTTTGTGCTTAGCTGTGATTTGGTCACAGCTAATCACATGACATGTGCATGTGATTAGCTGTGACCATTCACAGCTAGACACTAGTATACAATGGATGGCATGAATGAAGCCATCCATTGTATACAAATGTCATGTGACCTGCTGTGATTGGTCACAGCAGGTCACATGGTACCAGCAACGGGGGCTGGTACTCAGATCTGTCATCGGCCGTGTCCGAGGTACACGGCCGGTGACAGATTGCGCCGCTGCGAGGCTCTGCATTAGCGCAAACTGCGCATGTGCGGGTGCACGCCAAATGGCGTGCACCCGGAATGCCGATGCACTTTTGAAGCCGCCAAACGGCCATTGGCCGGGCGGCTAATGGTTAAAAACATATTTGCTATCGATGCACTTTGTTATGGTCCCTAAAGTAGCCAATCATTTTTATTTTTATACAGAAAAAGCATATACATTTGCAAATGTCGGCATATCATCCCTTAAAAAGTCTTTAAAGAATTCTACCACATTTAGCTTATTTCATGATCAGGTGAAAATCCACGTCTCTTTGGGTCGGTCAGATTGGTGTCCTCGGTGAAAGCCCTCTCAAATGCAGATTTGATGGCGCTCCAAAATTTTAGCTTGAAGTCTTTGCAAATGAAGACGTAGAGAAGAGGGTTGATACAGCTGTTTGAGCAAGCCATCAAGGTTGAAAAAAGTTGGCCAACATAAATCACAATCCAGATATTAGGATGCCATGTGTGGCTTCCATATGAAAACATGAGGGAAAATACATGGGTTGGAAACCAGCAAATAAAGAAGGAAATGATGACAGCAGCAATGACTTTGAATGGTTTGGTAGATGTTGATCTGTGGTTTCTTTGAATGTGCAAAAAGATCACAGTGTAACAGAAGATAATGATGGCAAAAGGTATAACAAACAGAACAATACATCTTATCATGAATTGTGCACGTTCCATTGCCCATTCTTTATAACAAGCCACAAAGTTATCATCACTATCATCTGCATGTGTATTTATCAAGTAAGATACATTGAGTAGAAGAGATACAATCCAAATTGCAAGAACAACTTTCACAGCCAGTCTCACGGTGCGATGGTTTTGACACCAAACAGGGAAGACTACGGAGATGCAGCGATCAATGCTGATGATGGTGAGTTGTAGGACACTGGCAGACATATTGAGATATGCTGAAAGAAGACAGAGCTTGCAGATGACGGTTCCAAAAGGCCACTGTCTGCCAAGGACAATGTAAGCCATGAGTAAGGGAAGGAAAAAGCAGAAGATAAAATCGGCTAAAGCTAAACTCAAGAACCAAACAGAGTTGACCGTCTTCTTCATCCTGAAGGCAGCAAACCAGATGACCAGACCATTTCCAGTGATTCCCAGCAAAAATATGCCAGATAAACCCACCATGTATGAAATACCAATTATTTTAAAGAAAGTATTATAGAATTCTTCATTTGTTTTAAATTCTTCGGTGGTGTTGGTCTCCATACTTCCAAACATGTCAAGATATGAAGTTTTCATACTCTGCAAAACCAAAATATGTAAATGTGTTTTAGGCAATATGTAACAAAGATACATTGCGGTTTCTGAAGACTGCTGTAGAAACATGACAACGAAATTGAAAACTGTATTCTTCCTGCACTTTTTTTTTTTTTTTTTGAAGTCCGCGAACGTGTGAAAAATGAAAAACCCGTAAGTGTACAAAAAACGTGCTAGTGCAAAACCAACACAAAAAAGTGCACTTAGGGGTGTGCTTTGTCCATCCCCCTGAAGGGGTTGGATCTCTACCCTGATCCCCCGGGGCACGAAGCTCCTGACAGGGACAAGGTTCCCATGTGGTCCACCTAGCCAAAAGGCCTGGCGGACCCCGTTCCTTGTGGCCAGCCTAAGCCAGCCACCAAGTACTTGGTAAGGGGGCTCTCCCAAAGAGAAAACCCCCTAGGGACAGGGGAGGAAGGAACCAAAAGGCCACACACCCTCCCCCTGCACTCTTCCTGCACTAGGGGAGTTGGCGTAAAAAAAGTGTAAATGGGCTGCAGTCACTGCTTGGCCTTCATGGGATGCACTTGCCTTGCTGCCCTCACAAGACTGGGGAGATCTAGGAGCACTGCAGGAACGATAACCAAACAGAGGCTTAGCCTGCGGATGTTCCATCATTCTTTCACATCTCATCGTTTTGTGGACTGTTTGTGCCGTACTCATGAGATGAATTTGGAGCTTTTATGATTTTGTGAGTATATTACTTACCTTTTTACATATTAAATATTTTAAAGGGTAACCTCCCTGGTGGTCTAACTAATCAATATTTTTGAATGTCAAAGCGGCACACTGTTTTGCATGGATATTTGTAGTTTTATATTGTAGGCCTGTAATTCTCAGGAATAACTCACTTAAATCTGTCCGAACAAGAGTCTAGTAATGATAAAGCTTGAAACAAGTTATCATAAATTATAATATAATAAAGAATTGTAACAAATAATAATAATATAATAATAATACATTTAATTCAATAATGTAATCAAACCAAAAACACGGAAATTTGAAATATAGCGCCAAGTTCGCACATCGCTGAGGTCAGTCGCAGAATCGTTTTCAGTGTCTGATGAGGAATTTCCCCCACAAATCATTATCACTCAATTCTGCAAGTGGTTCTGATTTACTATCGCTGTTCTCTAGCCGGTCTAAAACCGCTTTTGACCTAAAGAGACGCTTTTTGGACGCCATGGACGTTTCTCAGTTTCCAGGCAGAAAGAACAGTAAAAATGCAGGCAGGGCGCAAGACAAAGCACTCGGGACAAAATGTATGTGAAATGGTTTGATACAGTAATGTTATACTAACAGATTACAATGTATTGTGTGTATGTCATGATTTTAGTTTTTTGAATTTCCCGCTGGTTCCCCCTTCCCTCCGTACCTACACTCCCAGGGAAGGAAACCCGGAAGACGGATGCCAGCATCGGCCGGAGGACATGACTGGAGGACACAGCAGGAGGACATTTGGGGATCGCAGGACAAGGTAAGGATCGAGAGATCGCAGGACAAGGTAAGGATCGGGGGATCACAGGACAAGGTAAGAATCGGGGGATCGCAGGACAAGGTAAGGATCGGGAGATCGCAGGATGAAGTAAGGATCGGGGTATCTCAGGACAAGGTAAGGATCGGGGGATCGCAGGACAAGGTAAGGATCGGGGTATCACAGGACAAGGTAAGGATCGGGGGATTGCAGGACAAGGTAAGGATCGGGGGATCACAGTACAAGGTAAGGATCAGGGGATCGCAGGACAAGGTAAGGATCGGGGTATCGCGGGACAAGGTAAGGATCGGGGGATCGCAGGACAAGGTAAGGATCGGGGTATCACAGGACAAGGTAAGGATCGGGGGATCGCAGGACAAGGTAAGGATCGGGGGATCGCAGGACAAGGTAAGGATCGGGGGATCGCAGAACAAGGTAAGGATTGGGGGATCGCAGGACAAGGTAAGGATCAGGGGATCGCAGGACAAGGTAAGGATCGGGAGATCGCAGGATGAAGTAAGGATCGGGAGATCGCAGGATGAAGTAAGGATCGGGGTATCTCAGGACAGGGTAAGGATCGGGGGGATCGCAGGACAAGGTAAGGATTGGGGTATCACAGGACAAGGTAAGGATAAGGGGATCGCAGGACAAGGTAAGGATCGGGAGATCGCAGGATGAAGTAAGGATCGGGAGATCGCAGGATGAAGTAAGGATCGGTTTATCTCAGGACAGGGTAAGGATCGGGGGATCGCAGGACAAGGTAAGGATTGGGGTATCACAGGACAAGGTAAGGATCGGGGGATTGCAGGACAAGGTACGGATCGAGGTATCACAGGACAAGGTAAGGATCGGGGGATCGCAGGACAAGTAAAGGATCGGGGGATCGCAGGACAAGGTAAGGATCGGGGGATCGCAGGACAAGGTAAGGATCGGGGGATCGCAGGACAAGTAAAGGATCGGGGGATTGCAGGACAAGGTAAGGATCGGGGGATCGCAGGACAAGGTAAGGATCGGGGGATTGCAGGACAAGGTACGGATCGAGGTATCACAGGACAAGGTAAGGATCGGGGGATCGCAGGACAAGGTAAGGATCGGGGGGATCGCAGGACAAGGTAAGGATCGGGGGATCGCAGGACAAGGTAAGGATTGGGAAATCGTAGGACAAGGTAAGGATCAGGGAATCGCAGTACAAGGTAAGGATCAGGGGATCGCAGGACAAGGTAAGGATCGGGGGATCGCAGGACAAGGTAAGGATCGGGGGATCGCAGGACCAGCACTACAGTGTAATCCCGAGTGTGGCTTGGGTTACTGCTTTTGGTACTGTAAATGAACCTCGAGCCACACTCGGGATTACCGCTAGGAAGGTTAATGCACTAGGTCAGTGTTCCCTCCTGAAGAATTGTCATTGCTTTGTTACAGCACTACAAAGGCTTTATGTCAGATGAGAAAAGAAACCCAACACTAAATCAAAAAAATAGTAAAGACATATATCTCGTACATCTTTTTTGATGTATTATCAAGGAGGATTTTAAAGCTAACTTATCTCACCATAACCCCTAAATACGTTCTAAAATCTCCAATATAACAGTGCAAACAACTCCATTAAATAGAAAAAAATACAGTATACCTAACATAAGAATGGATCCTCTGTAAAAACTAAAATCAAAACATGCAAACAGAATTTAAGTAATATGTAGCAAAGGTACTGTGTGACCTCTGGAGATCACTGAAAAAACACCCTGACCAAGCAAACTGGGGGAAATTTCATCGGAATGGATTTTTCTAAACAATTTTTACTGTCTCGCTAGGGCAAAATGAAAAAGGAAGCACGGCATTAAATTAACAAATAATAAAGACAATATACTGTATATACTCTGTAAGCGATCACTTTGAAAAATGTATCCAAATGTCACTATATCGCGCCTGATGCAAAAAATTACCACCCAAATAGCAAAAATTAATAAAAGTTTGTGAAAACTTATTGCTGCCACTATACCTTGCTTTAAAGATCAAAATGTGAGTATCCCCCCAATTTAGTGAATACAAGCGGTGCATACACTCAGGAGTGTATTTACCACAAGGCAAACAAGGCACTTGCCTAGGGCGGCATTTTTCACGGGGGTAGCGCCTCCCCCCAGGAGAAGGGATGAAAGAAGGGACATGCACGCCATAGGAACCAAGTGGGATCCGAGAGAGGCTGTGGGCTGCTTGATGGTGTATGTAGAGACTGTGTCAGGAATGGACTTGCCAGTGGTGGTGGGACTCACCTGCCTTGTGGGCTGCAGTACCAGGGCTGGCCAGCGGGTGCTCTCAGCAACCAGAGGCTCACTCCTGCAATGAGCCATCACCTGAAGCTGATTACAACAGGTGTATTTAAGGAATGGCCAGGCCTGTGATCAGGACCTTGGTGTATGTTTCCCATGGGCCCCTGTACCTGCATCCTGTCTGCTTTCTGCCTGATCCAGATTCTGCTTCGATCCCTGACTCTGCATGAACTCCGCCTGTCCTGACCTCGGCTATTCCTGACTACTCTTCTGCCTGCTCTTTGTGCCCTGTCTGCCCGTTTGCTACCGACCCGGCCCTCCCGACTACGCTAAGTAATGTTTCTATTGTTATCTGTTGGAGGTTTGGGTTGGTTTGTTTGCACTGTGTTGTTGTTTAGTCTTGCACTGCGTCTATGTTTTGTTTAGTCTTTCCCTGTGTCAGTCCACACATTTCTGGTCATACCCGGATCCCTAACAGAACACCAAGGCCCTGATCACAGGCCTGGCCATTCCTTAAATACACCTGTTGTAATCAGCTTCAGGTGATGGCTAATTGCAGGAGTGAGCCTCTGGTTGCTGAGAGCACCCGCTGGCCAGCCCTGGTACTGCAGCCCACAAGGCAGGTGAGTCCCGCCACCACTGGCAAGTCCATTCCTGACAGACTGACTCTAGTTCCCGGGGATGTCTGGAGCTCTGAAGATGAGTTTCTTTCTCCCTATCTTCGGGGGGGGGGTAATGGAAGGTTCTCCCAGGTGGGGGGCAGGGGTGTTGGTCGACAATGATTTTTGTGTTGCCTAGGGCAGCACAAAACCTAAATACACCACTGGACGTCATCACTGCCCGGCCAATCACGCGGTCAGAGCCAGTAAGGAAGACCGGGGGAAGATGGAAGCCCTGTCAGCAGTTTAATACCACTTTAAGTTATGATACAGAATGCATATGATTCTTCTATTATATTGGTGATAGGGATCATTTACTTACTTGTTTTGCCTGTTTTGATGTCTGTTCCTTCTTTGTCTTGCTTTTGCAGGAACCGTGTCTGCCCAGACCTTTATATGTATATGGCGATGCACAAAGTTGCCAAAATAATTTCAGACGATGTGATGACATTCATCCTTGCTTAACAGGAAAACAGTACCCAGGAACAGATAACATCTCCCAACAAAATGCATACAAAACCAAGCTCAAAATGCTTTAAAGGGCCCATCTTTAAAAAAAATTGATATTCAGTACAGGGTGAACACCGAAATGTAGAATATTTACTGACTACCTATAACTCTCCAGAGTTTTGGCAGCAAGAACTTTGCACTTGAGTTCAAAATTTATTTAGGTTTTGTGCTGCCCTAGGCAAAAGAGCCTGACAATGACCAAGAACACATCTGCCCTCCACCTGGGAGAGCCTTCCACTACCACTGCCCCCCATACACCAGCCACAATCCCCCATGGCGAGAGAGAGAGAAAGACACTCACCTTCACAGCTCCGGACATCCCCGGGAACAAGAGTCGGGCTCCGCATACACCATCATGAAACCCACAATCTCTCTCGGAACCCACCAGGTCCCCATGCCGTGTGTGTCCCTTCTTCCGTCCCTTCTTCCAAGGGGCAGTGCTGCCCCCCCCCCCTGAAAAATGCCGCCCTAGGCAAATGCCTTGTTTGCCTTGTGGTAAATACACCCCTGGCTATAACCATAGGCATCACTGATGCAGTAAGCCAGTTATGCTTTTACCGAAAAACACATTACCACCACACTGCCTACAATTTCATAACTAGATTTACCTATTAAAACAGAACTAGAGTTCACATTTATATTTACTGCTGCCAGGATATCTATTGCATGCTCTTGGCGATCCCCCCTGGTCTCCCTTGATCTTCTGAAGGCTAAGTTGACCTGTACAGTGGGGCAAAAAAGTATTTAGTCAGCCACCAATTGTGCAAGTTCTCCCACTTAAAAAGATGAGAGAGGCCTGTAATTGGCATCATAGGTAGACCTCAACTATGAGAGACAAAATGAGAAAAAAAATCCAGACAATCACATTGGCTGATTTGGAAAGAATTTATTTGCAAATTATGGTGGAAAATAAGTCAATATCAAAAGTTCATCTCAATACTTTGTTTTATATCCTTTGTTGGCAATGACAGAGGTCAAACGTTTCCTGTAAGTCTTCACAAGGTTGGCACACACTGTTGCTGGTATGTTGGTCCATTCCTCCATGCAGATCTCCTCTAGAGCAATGATGTTTTGGGGCTGTCGCTGGGCAACACGGACTTTCAGCTCCCTCCAAAGGTTTTCCATGGGGATGAGATCTGGAGACTGGCTAGGCCACTCCAGGACCTTGAAATGCTTCTTACGAAGCCACTCCTTCGTTGCCCGGGCGGTATGTTTGGGATCATTGTCATGTTGGAAGACCCAGCCACGTTTCATCTTCAATGCCCTTGCTGATGGAAGGAGGTTTGCACTCAAAATCTCACGATACATGGCCCCATTCATTCTGTCCTGTACATGGATCAGTCGTCCTGGTCCCTTTGCGGAGAAACAGCCCCAAAGCATGATGTTGCCACCCCCATGCTTCACAGTAGGTATGGTGTTCTTTGGATGCAACTCAGCATTCTCTCTCCTCCAAACACAACGAGTTGTGTTTCTACCAAACAGTTCTATTTTGGTTTCATCTGACCATATGACATTCTCCCAATCCTCTTCTGGATCATTCAAATGCTCTCTAGCAAACTTCAGATGGGCCCGGACATGTACTGGCTTAAGCAGGGGGACACGTCTGGCACTGCAGGATCTGAGTCCCTGGCGGCGTAGTGTGTTACTGATGGTAGCCTTTATTACGTTGGTCCCAGCTCTCTGCAGGTCATTCACTAGGTCCCCCCGTGTGGTCCTGGGATTTTTGCTCACCGTTCTTGTGATCATTTTGACCCCACGGGGTGAGATCTTGCGCAGAGCCCCAGATCGAGGGAGATTATCAGTGGTCTTGTATGTCTTCCATTTTCTAATTATTGCTCCCACAGTTGATTTGTTCACACCAAGCTGCTTGTCTATTGCAGGTCCAGTCTTCCCGGCCTGGTGCAGGTCTACAATTTTGTTTCTGGTGTCCTTCGACAGCTCTTTGGTCTTCACCATAGTGGAGTTTGGAGTGTGACTGTTTGAGGTTGTGGACAGGTGTCTTTTATACTGATAACAAGTTCAAACAAGTGCCATTGATACAGGTAATGAGTGCAGGACAGAGGAGCCTCTTAAAGAAGAAGGTACAGGTCTGTGAGAGCCAGAAATCTTGCTTGTTTGTAGGTGACCAAATACTTATTTTCCACCATAATTTGCAAATAAATTCTTTCCAAATCAGCCAATGTGATTGTCTGGATTTATTTTTCTCATTTTGTCTCTCATAGTTGAGGTCTACCTATGATGCCAATTACAGGCCTCTCTCATATTTTTAAGTAGGAGAACTTGCACAATTGGTGGCTGACTAAATACTTTTTTGCCCCACTGTATAATGGTCAACGAACGTTTGACCGCTATTCTTCAAGACAGGATGGTATATTGTGAACAAACCTGGGAACCTTGGATGCAATATCTTTCAGCATCATCCTAGGATGGAGGATACTTGACATGGGATGTCGATAAACATAAACTATCTTGCTCCCCGCACCTGACTGTTGGTGGGACCCTTCTTCAACAAGCATCCTTTGTTTCTTCCTTTTTTCTTTCCTTTACTTCCCCTATCTCTGTTTTCACTCTTCCCTCCTTTCTGTTTCAACTCGCCTCCTCTTTCCCTTCCCTGGATTTGAACATCTTCCATCTGCAGGTCCCTAAAGGACCCCTTTGGTTACCATCAACAGAGATTTACTTTTCTTATTTAAACATTGTGTTTTGTGCATTGCCTGTTCCGGCCCGAAAGGGCTGCAGTTTGTATGAGATAAAAGGGGGGGGGAATAGATGTACATTCTGCGGCTTTTGATATTGTTGACCATCCCCTCCTCCTCAAAAAACTCCACTCTCTTGGCCTCCGATACTCTGCTCTCTCCTGGTTCTCCTCCTACCTATCGCATTGCTCCTTCAGCGTTACCTATAACTCTGGCTCCTCTTCTCCACTCCCTCTTTCTGTAGGGGTCCCTCAAGGTTCTGTCCTTGGACCCCTACTCTTCTGCATCTACACCTCCTCCCTTGGTCACTTGATAAACTCCCATGGCTTTAAGTACCATCTCTATGCTGATGACACGCAAATCTATCTGTCTACCCCTCACCTCACCCCTTCAGTCTCCTCTCGCATTACTAACCAACTAAGCGACATATCGGCATGGATGTCACTCCACTTCCTCAAACTCAATCTTTCCAAAACTGAGCTCTTAGTATTCCCTCCAGCCCGTACCCCCCCTGACTGCTCCATCAAGATCAATAACACAATCATCAGTCCCTCCCCTCATGCCAGGGTACTAGGTGTAATCCTGGACTCCCATCTGTCCTTTCACCTCTAAATCCAATCGCTGTCCAAATCTTGTAGACTTCACCTCCGCAACATCTCCAGGATATGCCCGTTCCTAACCTCGGAAACCACTAAGCAACTTATTCACTCCCTTGTTATATCTCGTCTTGACTATTGTAACTCCCTCCTCCTTGGTTGACCTCATCACAGGCTATCCCCTCTTCAGTCTATCATGAATGCTGCTGCCAGACTCATCCACCTTACTAACCGTTCTGTATCTGCCTCCCCTCTCTGCCAATCCCTCCACTGACCTCCACTCATTGTCCTCCACCCCTCTCTGCCAATCCCTCCACTGACCTCCACTCAGTGTCCTCCATCCCTCTCTGCCAATCCTTCCACTGGCCTCCGCTCAGTGTCCTCCACTCCTCTCTGCCAATCCCTCCACTGACCTCCACTCAGGGTCCTCCACCCCTCTCTGCCAATCCCTCCACTGGCCTCCACTCAGTGTCCTCCACTCCTCTCTGCCAATCCCTCCACTGGCTTCCCATTGCCAAATGGATAAAATTCAAAACATTAACAATAACATATAAAGCCATATATATAACTCTGACCCAAATTACATCACCGATCTTGTCTCCAAATATCACCCAAACTGTCTTCTCCGCTCCTCGCACTACCTTCTGCTCTCTAGCTCCCTTGTCTTCTCCTCCCATGCTCGTCTCCAGGACTTCTCCAGAGCTTTCCCATCCTCTGGAACTCTCTACCCCAATTTATCGCCTACTCTGCTCACTTTTAGGTGATCTCTGAAAACCTAAACTTATATATAAAAATATATATAAAATCGAGCGCACAGTAGGATGTAGATATGGTAGCTGCTGGCACAAAAGGCACCTCGTGAACCTCCAGAGTAAATAGTAAAGCATAAAAGTGCAGCGCTAATTAAACAATAGTTACACAATAATAGATCACATATGATTGTGGATCAGTAAAATGACTGCGTAAGTTCATCAGATGTGCTGCATGAGCATACAGTCTCCAACAAGTGAGGAACCAGAAATAGTGAATATCAGAAAATAGCCAAGTAATGCACTAACCAGATAGCGCATGTTAAAGCGCATGGGACATTTAAGACCTGTCCCTGGTACTCAGCCACTGTATCACTGGAACAAGGCGTTGTCATCTATAGGGTGACCACTAGATGTCATCTATCCAGGTGTATCCAGCCACTGTAATTAGAGATGAGCGAAGAAATGAAAAATTCGATTCGACTGATTCGGCGAATTCGTGGACAATATTCGTTTCGAGTCGAATAAATTCGCTGTGAATTTAACTTAAAAAAGGGTGTTTCTAGGCTTCAGAGAGACTTAATATTAGTGCAGAACACTGTACCTTTAATTTAAATGCCCTTGGAGTCTGCTGGGGAAGAGAAATAATACTGTCTGTCAGTATGACATGCAGATGAGTGCCGTCGATCTTAGAATCACTGCACACTTCACTCCTTTGGCCAGTCACGGGGCCAAAACCAGTGTTTGGAGCCACAGTGTGGCGGTGGAGGCAGCAGCAATGGGAGGCCATACAGCAACCTATGACAAAATGGAAACCAGCAGGAGCGTGAGGAGACCTGAAAGTGGCACATGGCAGAGTGGGAGCAATGGGAGGCCGTACAGGGACCCAGGTCACACTGTCGGCCCAGCAGCAGCGTGACCAGGCGGTACGGGGGCCCATGGCCGATATGGGGCTTGGTGGCACCTATGGAAGGCCTGTAATCTGCCAGCAACCTATGACAAAATGGACAACCGCAGGAGTGTGAGGAGATTTCAAAGTGGCACATGGCAGAGTGGAAGCAATGGGAGGACGTACAGGGACCCAGGTCACACTGTGGGCTCAGCAGCAGCGTGACCAGGAGGTACGGGGGCCCATGGCCGATATGGGGCCTGGCGGCACCTATGGGAGGCCGCTAATCTGCCAGCAACCTATGACAAAATGGACAACCGCAGGAGTGTGAAGAGATTTCAAAGTGGCACATGGCAGAGTGGAAGCAATGGGAGGCCGTACAGGGACCCAGGTCACACTGTGGGCCCAGCAGCAGCGTGACCAGGCGGTACGGGGGCCCATGGCCGATATGGGGCCTGGCGGCACCTATGGGAGGCCGCTAATCTGCCAGCAACCTATGACAAAATGGACAACCGCAGGAGTGTGAAGAGATTTCAAAGTGGCACATGGCAGAGTGGAAGCAATGGGAGGCCGTACAGGGACCCAGGTCACACTGTGGGCCCAGCAGCAGCGTGACCAGGCGGTACGGGGGCCCATGGCCGATATGGGGCCTGGCGGCACCTATGGGAGGCCGCTAATCTGCCAGCAACCTATGACAAAATGGACAACCGCAGGAGTGTGAGGAGATTTCAAAGAGGTACATGGCAGAGTGGAAGCAATGGGAGGCCGTACAGGGACTCAGGTCACACTGTGGGACCAGCATCAGCGTGAACAGGCGGTACGGGGGCCCATGGCCGATTTGACCTCATTCATCCCATAGTCCTGCCGACTCACGAATAGCGTGGCCTCCTCAAAGGGCCTGAGCAAGCGCAGGTGTCACACATGAGCTGACAATGGCTGACATCTAAGTTACACAGGGAGTACCTTTATCCGCTTTTAACATCAGGAAATCTGTGATGGCCTTTAGCTGTTCGTAAAGGCGGTCTAACATATGTAGGGTTGAATTACACCTTGTTGCAACGTCACAGCATGAGGAGTCGGTACGGGGGCCCATGGCAGATTACATGTCTGGCAGCAGCAATGGGAGGCCCGTAATCTGCCTGCACCCTATGTCAAAAAATTAAACACACCAGCAGTGTGAGGAGACCTGAAAGTGGCACATGGCAGCAGAGTGTGGCGATGGAGACAGCAGCAATGGGAGGCCGTACAGGGACCCATGAGAGACTCTGGACTTGGCAGCAGCATGAGGAGGCGGTATATAGGGGCCCATGGCAGATTAGGGGCCTGGCAGCAGCTATGTGAGGCCCGTTATCTTGCAGCACCCTATGTCAAAAAATTTAACACACCAGCAGTGTGAAGAGACCTGAAAGTGGCACATGGCAGCAGAGTGTGGCGATGGAGACAGCAGCAATGGGAGGCCGTACAGGGACCCATGAGAGACTCTAGACTTGGCAGCAGCATGAGGAGGCGGTATATAGGGGCCCATGGCAGATTAGGGGCCTGGCAGCAGCTATGGGAGGCCCGTTATCTTGCAGCACCCTATGTCAAAAAATTCAACACAACTAAAGTGTGAAGAGACCTGAAAGTGGCACATGGCAGCAGAGTGTGGCGATGGAGACAGCAGCAATGGGAGGCCGTACAGGGACCCATGAGAGACTCTAGACTTGGCAGCAGCATGAGGAGGCGGTATATAGGGGCCCATGGCAGATTAGGGGCCTGGCAGCAGCTATGGGAGGCCCGTTATCTTGCAGCACCCTATGTCAAAAAATTCAACACAACTAAAGTGTGAAGAGACCTGAAAGTGGCACATGGCAGCAGAGTGTGGCGATGGAGACAGCAGCAATGGGAGGCCGTACAGGGACCCATGAGAGACTCTAGACTTGGCAGCAGCATGAGGAGGCGGTATATAGGGGCCCATGGCTGATTAGGGGCCTGGCAGCAGCTATGTGAGGCCCGTAATCTGCCTGCACCCTATGTCAAAAAATTTAACACACCAGCAGTGTGAAGAGACCTGAAAGTGGCACATGGCAGCAGAGTGTGGTGATGGAGACAGCAGCAATGGGAGGCCGTACAGGGACCCATGAGAGACTCTGGACTTGGCAGCAGCATGAGGAGGCGGTATATAGGGGCCCATGGCAGATTAGGGGCCTGGCAGCAGCTATGTGAGGCCCGTTATCTTGCAGCACCCTATGTCAAAAAATTTAACACACCAGCAGTGTGAAGAGACCTGAAAGTGGCACATGGCAGCAGAGTGTGGCGATGGAGACAGCAGCAATGGGAGGCCGTACAGGGACCCATGAGAGACTCTAGACTTGGCAGCAGCATGAGGAGGCGGTATATAGGGGCCCATGGCAGATTAGGGGCCTGGCAGCAGCTATGGGAGGCCCGTTATCTTGCAGCACCCTATGTCAAAAAATTCAACACAACTAAAGTGTGAAGAGACCTGAAAGTGGCACATGGCAGCAGAGTGTGGCGATGGAGACAGCAGCAATGGGAGGCCGTACAGGGACCCATGAGAGACTCTAGACTTGGCAGCAGCATGAGGAGGCGGTATATAGGGGCCCATGGCTGATTAGGGGCCTGGCAGCAGCTATGTGAGGCCCGTAATCTGCCTGCACCCTATGTCAAAAAATTTAACACACCAGCAGTGTGAAGAGACCTGAAAGTGGCACATGGCAGCAGAGTGTGGTGATGGAGACAGCAGCAATGGGAGGCCGTACAGGGACCCATGAGAGACTCTGGACTTGGCAGCAGCATGAGGAGGCGGTATATAGGGGCCCATGGCAGATTAGGGGCCTGGCAGCAGCTATGTGAGGCCCGTTATCTTGCAGCACCCTATGTCAAAAAATTTAACACACCAGCAGTGTGAAGAGACCTGAAAGTGGCACATGGCAGCAGAGTGTGGCGATGGAGACAGCAGCAATGGGAGGCCGTACAGGGACCCATGAGAGACTCTAGACTTGGCAGCAGCATGAGGAGGCGGTATATAGGGGCCCATGGCAGATTAGGGGCCTGGCAGCAGCTATGGGAGGCCCGTTATCTTGCAGCACCCTATGTCAAAAAATTCAACACAACTAAAGTGTGAAGAGACCTGAAAGTGGCACATGGCAGCAGAGTGTGGCGATGGAGACAGCAGCAATGGGAGGCCGTACAGGGACCCATGAGAGACTCTAGACTTGGCAGCAGCATGAGGAGGCGGTATATAGGGGCCCATGGCTGATTAGGGGCCTGGCAGCAGCTATGTGAGGCCCGTAATCTGCCTGCACCCTATGTCAAAAAATTTAACACACCAGCAGTGTGAAGAGACCTGAAAGTGGCACATGGCAGCAGAGTGTGGTGATGGAGACAGCAGCAATGGGAGGCCGTACAGGGACCCATGAGAGACTCTGGACTTGGCAGCAGCATGAGGAGGCGGTATATAGGGGCCCATGGCAGATTAGGGGCCTGGCAGCAGCTATGTGAGGCCCGTTATCTTGCAGCACCCTATGTCAAAAAATTTAACACACCAGCAGTGTGAAGAGACCTGAAAGTGGCACATGGCAGCAGAGTGTGGCGATGGAGACAGCAGCAATGGGAGGCCGTACAGGGACCCATGAGAGACTCTGGACTTGGCAGCAGCATGAGGAGGCGGTATATAGGGGCCCATGGCAGATTAGGGGCCTGGCAGCAGCTATGGGAGGCCCGTTATCTTGCAGCACCCTATGTCAAAAAATTTAACACACCAGCAGTGTGAAGAGACCTGAAAGTGGCACATGGCATGAGAGACTCTGGACCTGGCAGCAGCAGGAGGAGGCGGTATAGGGGCCCATGGCTGATTAGGGGCCTGGCAGCAGCTATGTGAGGCCCGTTATCTTGCAGCACCCTATGTCAAAAAATTCAACACAACTAAAGTGTGAAGAGACCTGAAAGTGGCACATGGCAGCAGAGTGTGGCGATGGAGACAGCAGCAATGGGAGGCCGTACAGGGACCCATGAGAGACTCTAGACTTGGCAGCAGCATGAGGAGGCGGTATATAGGGGCCCATGGCTGATTAGGGGCCTGGCAGCAGCTATGTGAGGCCCGTAATCTGCCTGCACCCTATGTCAAAAAATTTAACACACCAGCAGTGTGAAGAGACCTGAAAGTGGCACATGGCAGCAGAGTGTGGTGATGGAGACAGCAGCAATGGGAGGCCGTACAGGGACCCATGAGAGACTCTGGACTTGGCAGCAGCATGAGGAGGCGGTATATAGGGGCCCATGGCAGATTAGGGGCCTGGCAGCAGCTATGTGAGGCCCGTTATCTTGCAGCACCCTATGTCAAAAAATTTAACACACCAGCAGTGTGAAGAGACCTGAAAGTGGCACATGGCAGCAGAGTGTGGCGATGGAGACAGCAGCAATGGGAGGCCGTACAGGGACCCATGAGAGACTCTAGACTTGGCAGCAGCATGAGGAGGCGGTATATAGGGGCCCATGGCAGATTAGGGGCCTGGCAGCAGCTATGGGAGGCCCGTTATCTTGCAGCACCCTATGTCAAAAAATTCAACACAACTAAAGTGTGAAGAGACCTGAAAGTGGCACATGGCAGCAGAGTGTGGCGATGGAGACAGCAGCAATGGGAGGCCGTACAGGGACCCATGAGAGACTCTGGACTTGGCAGCAGCATGAGGAGGCGGTATATAGGGGCCCATGGCAGATTAGGGGCCTGGCAGCAGCTATGTGAGGCCCGTTATCTTGCAGCACCCTATGTCAAAAAATTTAACACACCAGCAGTGTGAAGAGACCTGAAAGTGGCACATGGCAGCAGAGTGTGGCGATGGAGACAGCAGCAATGGGAGGCCGTACAGGGACCCATGAGAGACTCTGGACTTGGCAGCAGCATGAGGAGGCGGTATATAGGGGCCCATGGCAGATTAGGGGCCTGGCAGCAGCTATGGGAGGCCCGTTATCTTGCAGCACCCTATGTCAAAAAATTTAACACACCAGCAGTGTGAAGAGACCTGAAAGTGGCACATGGCATGAGAGACTCTGGACCTGGCAGCAGCAGGAGGAGGCGGTATAGGGGCCCATGGCTGATTAGGGGCCTGGCAGCAGCTATGTGAGGCCCGTTATCTTGCAGCACCCTATGTCAAAAAATTCAACACAACTAAAGTGTGAAGAGACCTGAAAGTGGCACATGGCAGCAGAGTGTGGCGATGGAGACAGCAGCAATGGGAGGCCGTACAGGGACCCATGAGAGACTCTAGACTTGGCAGCAGCATGAGGAGGCGGTATATAGGGGCCCATGGCTGATTAGGGGCCTGGCAGCAGCTATGTGAGGCCCGTAATCTGCCTGCACCCTATGTCAAAAAATTTAACACACCAGCAGTGTGAAGAGACCTGAAAGTGGCACATGGCAGCAGAGTGTGGTGATGGAGACAGCAGCAATGGGAGGCCGTACAGGGACCCATGAGAGACTCTGGACTTGGCAGCAGCATGAGGAGGCGGTATATAGGGGCCCATGGCAGATTAGGGGCCTGGCAGCAGCTATGTGAGGCCCGTTATCTTGCAGCACCCTATGTCAAAAAATTTAACACACCAGCAGTGTGAAGAGACCTGAAAGTGGCACATGGCAGCAGAGTGTGGCGATGGAGACAGCAGCAATGGGAGGCCGTACAGGGACCCATGAGAGACTCTAGACTTGGCAGCAGCATGAGGAGGCGGTATATAGGGGCCCATGGCAGATTAGGGGCCTGGCAGCAGCTATGGGAGGCCCGTTATCTTGCAGCACCCTATGTCAAAAAATTCAACACAACTAAAGTGTGAAGAGACCTGAAAGTGGCACATGGCAGCAGAGTGTGGCGATGGAGACAGCAGCAATGGGAGGCCGTACAGGGACCCATGAGAGACTCTGGACTTGGCAGCAGCATGAGGAGGCGGTATATAGGGGCCCATGGCAGATTAGGGGCCTGGCAGCAGCTATGGGAGGCCCGTTATCTTGCAGCACCCTATGTCAAAAAATTCAACACAACTAAAGTGTGAAGAGACCTGAAAGTGGCACATGGCAGCAGAGTGTGGCGATGGAGACAGCAGCAATGGGAGGCCGTACAGGGACCCATGAGAGACTCTAGACTTGGCAGCAGCATGAGGAGGCGGTATATAGGGGCCCATGGCTGATTAGGGGCCTGGCAGCAGCTATGTGAGGCCCGTAATCTGCCTGCACCCTATGTCAAAAAATTTAACACACCAGCAGTGTGAAGAGACCTGAAAGTGGCACATGGCAGCAGAGTGTGGCGATGGAGACAGCAGCAATGGGAGGCCGTACAGGGACCCATGAGAGACTCTAGACTTGGCAGCAGCATGAGGAGGCGGTATATAGGGGCCTATGGCAGATTAGGGGCCTGGCAGCAGCTATAGGAGGCCCGTAATCTGCCAGCACCCTATGTCCAAAAATTAAACACACCAGCAGTGTGAAGAGACCTGAAAGTGGCACATGTTTGAGGCATGATTCATGGCGGATTTAGTCAGTTGTGTCAGGAACTGGTGGTTTGAAATCCAGACTAATCCACGCCTGATTCATTTTCACAAACGTGAGTCTCTCCACACTTTGGGTGGACAGTCGTGTCCTCCGCGGAGTTACAATACCTCCTGCCGCACTAAACACGCGCTCCGATGCCACGCTACTGGCCGGGCATGACAGCCTTTCAAGGGCAAATTCAGCTAGTTGGGGCCAAAGGTCAAGTTTCGTTGCCCAGTAGTCAAGGGGATTGTCTACCTCGGTTGGCAGGGTGCTGTCCAAGTAGGCCCAAGCCTGTTGTTTGAGCTCCTGCTCCAGGTCCACCTGATGCTGCTGCTGCTGCTGCGGCTGGTTAGTAGTTTCCTCACTGCGCTGGTGAAGAAAGCTACTCATCATCGACTGCAGACTGAGGCAGCCGCTGCTGGTGGAGCTGCCACTGCTCCTACCACCCCACCCCTCCCCTGCTGCCATGCCAGCGGAACGCGAGCGCACAGGGCCCACAGTGTCTGAGGATGGACGTTGGCGCACAAAGGCAGAGACCAACTGACTACATAGGTGGTTTTTATAGTATGTAATTTTGGCCTCCCTCTCAGCAGGTGTGAAAAAGGCCACCATTTTGGACCGGTAGCGAGGGTCCAACAAGGTGGACAGCCAAAAGTCATCCCTCTGTCTGATGGTTATTATTCGGCTGTCGCTACGCAAGCAACCGAGCATGCTATGGGCCATTTGTGCCAAGGAATGCGAGGGACTCCCTGCCTCCATCTCCACAGCATACTGCCACGGTGCGTCTGGGTCCTCTGTCTCCTCCTCCTCCTCCTCTACCAGATGCTCCTGCTCCTCCACTCCTGTCCGCTGAGTGGAAAAACCACCCATTTCACTCAATAATTCCTGAGCACAAATGTCCTCCTCTACCTCCTCCTCTTCTTCCTGTCCTGCCCCCACAGGGGTCATGTGGCGTTGACATCTGTGCGCCACGTCTACCGCACCCTGACCAGCCATTGTTAACAGCATTTGTTCCAGGACGTGCAACAGAGGAATGACGTCGTTCATCCCATAGTCCTGCCGACTCACGAATAGCGTGGCCTCCTCAAAGGGCCTGAGCAAGCGGCAGGTGTCACGCATGAGCTGCCAATGGCTGACATCTAAGTTACACAGGGGAGTACCTTTATCCGCTTGTAACATCAGGAAATCGGTGATGGCCTTTCGCTGCTCGTAAAGGCGGTCTAACATGTGTAGGGTTGAATTCCACCTTGTTGCAACGTCGCAGATCAGGCGATGCTGTGGAATTCCGTTCTGCCGCTGCAGCTCAATGAGGGTGTTCTTTGCGGTGTAGGAATGGCTGAAATGCATGCACAGTTTACGTGACATTTTAAGGATGTCTTGCAGTGGGATGGTGGATTTTAGGAACCGCTTGACAACCAGATTGAACACGTGAGCCATGCATGGCGCATGGCACAACCTTCCTTGACGCAGAGCAGACACCATGTTCTTTCCGTTGTCGGTCAACATGGTTCCGATTTTTAGTTTGCGCGGAGACAGCCATCTGTCGATTTCTCTGTTCATTACACTCAGCAGTTCCTCCCCTGTGTGACTACGTTCGCCAAGGCATACCAGGTGAAGCACAGCGTGACACCGTTGCGCCCTGCACATGTGATATGCCGGTCGGGTAATGGGACTTGGCACGGGGGTGGCGGCTGAGGACACGGCGGAAAAAGAGGTGGTAGAGGCGGACATGCTTGCTGGACCAAGGACGTGCAAACGTGGAGGCAAAAGCGTCGTGACCTGTCCAAGTTGCTGGTGCGGCTGTGCCGGCACCACGTTCACCCAGTGGGCCGTAAATGACATGTACTGTCCCTGACCGTAGTTACAGCTCCACACGTCGGCGCTGCCGTGCACTTTGGCAGAGACCGACATGCTCAAAGACTGGCCCACCATCTCTTCTACATGTGAATGCAGGGCTGGCACTGCCTTTTGGGCAAAGAAATGACGGCTTGGCACTCTCCACCGCGGCGCGGCACAAGCCATCATTTCTCGGAAAGGTGCTGAGTCCACCAGTTGGAAAGGGAGGGACTGCAGCACCAGCAACTTGGACAGGAGGACGTTCAGCTTTTGCACCGTCGGGTGCGTGCTCGCAAACTGTTGTCTCTTGGAAACGGATTCCAAGAAAGACTGTTGACGGAATCCGAGAAGAGGAGTAGCAGGAGAAGGAGCATCTGAACGAGCGGAAGATGCCAATGAGCGACAACTCCCCTCAGCAGAGGTGTTGGAGCCTTGACTGGCTGATAGAGGGCGATTGACGACGTCGGGTGACGGAGCAAGTAACGGAGCGGGTGATGGAGCGGGGGCTGGGGCAGGCAGAACCGCCGTGTCTTTATCACGGTTTTCCCAGGCCACCGAATGGTGACGCTGCATATGCTGACGCAACGCTGTAGTCCCAACATGGGCCCCCTGGCCACGCTTGCATTTCTGGCCACATAGTCGACATACGGCTACGTTTACTTCCTCGGGCGGCTTGACGAAAAATTGCCACACCACCGAGTAGGAAACTTTGCCCCCGCTACTCTTCACTGGCTGACTGCTACTTCCTCCGTGCGCACCGGCACCACTACTGGCCGTGGTGGTAGGCTGCAGTGGAGCTGGTGCTCTACTCCGTGGACGTTTGGCTCCACTGACACTGATGCGACCCTGCTGCCTCCTGGCCAACCCACCGACTGTTTCGCTCGCTGCCAAGCTGGCACCCTCTTCTCCTGATGATGCGGAAGAAATTGCCTGATGACGACGAGGCAGCCAAGTGCGATCAACCTCCTCATCATCAAGTACGGTCTCCGCCTCACTACTAGCCCCCTCGGCTGCGTCTGGGTCAGGAGACAGACCTGTCTCTAGACCGGCTACCGAGCCACTCTCCTCGCCAGTACTTGTTCGCTTGGCTGCTGAAAAGGCCGATGTCTCCCCCCGTTCCTGACCGCCCTCTGTTAGCTCTTCCTCACTGTACAGTGGGGCTGAGCCCACAGCATGCGATACTTCGCTTGGTGAGGGAACAGCAAAGGACAGGGGAAGGTAGAGGACACGTGATTTCAGTGGGCTTGCTCCCGGGCCATGCCAACTAACGGTTGTGTCTGACGTACCCACCGACCGTTGGCTGTAGGTGTCAGAGGTGACCTGGGAAGAGGAAGACGACCGAGCCAACCAATCAATGACGGCAGGGTTGTCGGTGGAGACACGACCGCTGGATGACACCGGGAGCACTGGCCTCTGGCTGCGAATACTGCTGCCTCGACCCCTTCCTCTGCTGCCACGTCTGCTCGCTCCTAAAACATTGCCTCCTCTGCCACTCCTCTGCATGTTGTCTGACATACTATTTAATTCAACGATTAGGTGTCCCTGAGTAACAATTCTCTGGCACTCAGTAACAATTCTGTCTCTGTGAGAGTAACAATTCTGTGTCTGTGCAAGTAACAATTTTGTGTCTGTGAGAGTAACAATTCTCTGGCACTCAGTAACAATTCTGTCTGTCCCTGAGTAAGAATTCTCTGGCACTCAGTAACAATTCTGTCTGTCCCTGAGTATGAATTCTGTGGCCCTGAGTAACAATTGTGTGTCTGTGCAAGTAACAATTCTGTGTCTGTGCAAGTAACAATTTTGTGTCTGTGAGAGTAACAATTCTCTGGCACTCAGTAACAATTCTGTCTGTCCCTGAGTAACAATTCTCTGGCACTCAGTAACAATTCTGTCTGTCCCTGAGTAAGAATTCTCTGGCACTCAGTAACAATTCTGTCTGTCCCCGAGTATGAATTCTGTGGCCCTGAGTAACAATTGTGTGTCTGTGCAAGTAACAATTCTGTGTCTGTGCAAGTAACAATTTTGTGTCTGTGCAAGTAACAATTCTCTGGCACTCAGTAACAATTCTGTCTGTCCCTGAGTAAGAATTCTCTGGCACTCAGTAACAATTCTGTCTGTCCCCGAGTATGAATTCTGTGGCCCTGAGTAACAATTGTGTGTCTGTGCAAGTAACAATTCTGTGTCTGTGCAAGTAACAATTTTGTGTCTGTGAGAGTAACAATTCTCTGGCACTCAGTAACAATTCTGTCTGTCCCTGAGTAACAATTCTCTGGCACTCCGTAACAATTCTGTCTGTCCCTGAGTATGAATTCTGTGGCCCTGAGTAACAATTGTGTGTCTGTGCAAGTAACAATTCTGTGTCTGTGCAAGTAACAATTTTGTGTCTGTGAGAGTAACAATTCTCTGGCACTCAGTAACAATTCTGTCTGTCCCTGATTAACAATTCTCTGGCACTCAGTAACAATTCTGTCTGTCCCTGAGTAACAATTCTCTGGCACTCAGTAACAATTCTGTCTGTCCCTGAGTAAGAATTCTCTGACACTCAGTAACAATTCTGTCTGTCCCTGAGTATGAATTCTGTGGCCCTGAGTAACAATTGTGTGTCTGTGCAAGTAACAATTCTGTGTCTGTGCAAGTAACAATTTTGTGTCTGTGAGAGTAACAATTCTCTGGCACTCAGTAACAATTCTGTCTGTCCCTGAGTAACAATTCTCTGGCACTCAGTAACAATTCTGTCTGTCCCTGAGTAAGAATTCTCTGGCACTCAGTAACAATTCTGTCTGTCCCCGAGTATGAATTCTGTGGCCCTGAGTAACAATTGTGTGTCTGTGCAAGTAACAATTCTGTGTCTGTGCAAGTAACAATTTTGTGTCTGTGCAAGTAACAATTCTCTGGCACTCAGTAACAATTCTGTCTGTCCCCGAGTATGAATTCTGTGGCCCTGAGTAACAATTGTGTGTCTGTGCAAGTAACAATTCTGTGTCTGTGCAAGTAACAATTTTGTGTCTGTGAGAGTAACAATTCTCTGGCACTCAGTAACAATTCTGTCTGTCCCTGAGTAAGAATTCTCTGGCACTCAGTAACAATTCTGTCTGTCCCCGAGTATGAATTCTGTGGCCCTGAGTAACAATGGTGTGTCTGTGCAAGTAACAATTCTGTGTCTGTGCAAGTAACAATTTTGTGTCTGTGAGAGTAACAATTCTCTGGCACTCAGTAACAATTCTGTCTGTCCCTGAGTAACAATTCTCTGGCACTCAGTAACAATTCTGTCTGTCCCTGAGTATGAATTCTGTGGCCCTGAGTAACAATTGTGTGTCTGTGCAAGTAACAATTCTGTGTCTGTGCAAGTAACAATTTTGTGTCTGTGAGAGTAACAATTCTCTGGCACTCAGTAACAATTCTGTCTGTCCCTGATTAACAATTCTCTGGCACTCAGTAACAATTCTGTCTGTCCCTGAGTAACAATTCTCTGGCACTCAGTAACAATTCTGTCTGTCCCTGAGTAAGAATTCTCTGACACTCAGTAACAATTCTGTCTGTCCCTGAGTATGAATTCTGTGGCCCTGAGTAACAATTGTGTGTCTGTGCAAGTAACAATTCTGTGTCTGTGCAAGTAACAATTTTGTGTCTGTGAGAGTAACAATTCTCTGGCACTCAGTAACAATTCTGTCTGTCCCTGATTAACAATTCTCTGGCACTCAGTAACAATTCTGTCTGTCCCTGAGTAACAATTCTCTGGCACTCAGTAACAATTCTGTCTGTCCCTGAGTAAGAATTCTCTGACACTCAGTAACAATTCTGTCTGTCCCTGAGTATGAATTCTGTGGCCCTGAGTAACAATTGTGTGTCTGTGCAAGTAACAATTCTGTGTCTGTGCAAGTAACAATTTTGTGTCTGTGAGAGTAACAATTCTCTGGCACTCAGTAACAATTCTGTCTGTCCCTGATTAACAATTCTCTGGCACTCAGTAACAATTCTGTCTGTCCCTGAGTAACAATTCTCTGGCACTCAGTAACAATTCTGTCTGTCCCTGAGTAACAATTCTCTGACACTCAGTAACAATTCTGTCTGTCCCTGAGTATGAATTCTGTGGCCCTGAGTAACAATTGTGTGTCTGTGCAAGTAACAATTCTGTGTCTGTGCAAGTAACAATTTTGTGTCTGTGAGAGTAACAATTCTCTGGCACTCAGTAACAATTCTGTCTGTCCCTGATTAACAATTCTCTGGCGCTCAGTAACAATTCTGTCTGTCCCTGAGTAACAATTCTCTGGCACTCAGTAACAATTCTGTCTGTCCCTGAGTAAGAATTCTCTGACACTCAGTAACAATTCTGTCTGTCCCTGAGTATGAATTCTGTGGCCCTGAGTAACAATTTTGTGTCTGTGCAAGTAACAATTCTGTGTCTGTGCAAGTAACAATTTTGTGTCTGTGAGAGTAACAATTCTCTGGCACTCAGTAACAATTCTGTCTGTCCCTGATTAACAATTCTCTGGCACTCAGTAACAATTCTGTCTGTCCCTGATTAACAATTCTCTGGCACTCAGTAACAATTCTGTCTGTCCCTGAGTAACAATTCTCTGGCACTCAGTAACAATTCTGTCTGTCCCTGAGTAAGAATTCTCTGACACTCAGTAACAATTCTGTCTGTCCCTGAGTATGAATTCTGTGGCCCTGAGTAACAATTTTGTGTCTGTGCAAGTAACAATTCTGTGTCTGTGCAAGTAACAATTTTGTGTCTGTGAGAGTAACAATTCTCTGGCACTCAGTAACAATTCTGTCTGTCCCTGATTAACAATTCTCTGGCACTCAGTAACAATTCTGTCTGTCCCTGAGTAACAATTCTCTGGCACTCAGTAACAATTCTGTCTGTCCCTGAGTAAGAATTCTCTGACACTCAGTAACAATTCTGTCTGTCCCTGAGTATGAATTCTGTGGCCCTGAGTAACAATTGTGTGTCTGTGCAAGTAACAATTCTGTGTCTGTGCAAGTAACAATTTTGTGTCTGTGAGAGTAACAATTCTCTGGCACTCAGTAACAATTCTGTCTGTCCCTGAGTAACAATTCTCTGGCACTCAGTAACAATTCTGTCTGTCCCTGAGTAACAATTCTCTGGCACTCAGTAACAATTCTGTCTGTCCCTGAGTAACAATTCTCTGACACTCAGTAACAATTCTGTCTGTCCCTGAGTATGAATTCTGTGGTCCTGAGTAACAATTGTGTGTCTGTGCAAGTAACAATTCTGTGTCTGTGCAAGTAACAATTTTGTGTCTGTGAGAGTAACAATTCTCTGGCACTCAGTAACAATTCTGTCTGTCCCTGAGTAACAATTCTCTGGCACTCAGTAACAATTCTGTCTGTCCCTGAGTAAGAATTCTCTGGCACTCAGTAACAATTCTGTCTGTCCCTGAGTAACAATTCTCTGACACTCAGTAACAATTCTGTCTGTCCCTGAGTATGAATTCTGTGGCCCTGAGTAACAATTGTGTGTCTGTGCAAGTAACAATTCTGTGTCTGTGCAAGTAACAATTTTGTGTCTGTGAGAGTAACAATTCTCTGGCACTCAGTAACAATTCTGTCTGTCCCTGAGTAAGAATTCTCTGGCACTCAGTAACAATTCTGTCTGTCCCTGAGTATGAATTCTGTGGCCCTGAGTAACAATGGTGTGTCTGTGCAAGTAACAATTCTGTGTCTGTGCAAGTAACAATTTTGTGTCTGTGAGAGTAACAATTCTCTGGCACTCAGTAACAATTCTGTCTGTCCCTGAGTAACAATTCTGTCTGTCCCTGAGTATGAATTCTGTGGCCCTGAGTAACAATGGTGTGTCTGTGCAAGTAACAATTCTGTGTCTGTGCAAGTAACAATTTTGTGTCTGTGAGAGTAACAATTCTCTGGCACTCAGTAACAATTCTGTCTGTCCCTGAGTAACAATTCTGTCTGTCCCTGAGTATGAATTCTGTGGCCCTGAGTAACAATTCTCTGGCACTCAGTAACAATTCTGTCTGTCCCTGAGTAACAATTCTCTGGCACTCAGTAACAATTCTGTCTGTCCCTGAGTAAAAATTCTGTGGCCCTAATAACGTTTCTGTGGCCCTAAGTAACAATTCTCTGGCACTGAGTAACAATTCTGTCTGTCCCTGAGTATGAATTCTGTGGCCCTAACTAGCGTTTCTTTGTCCCTAAAGAACGATTCTGTGGCCCTCATTAACAAGTCTGTGTCCCTGAGTAATGGTTCTCTGTCCCTAAGTAACTTCTCTCTGTCCCCAAGTATTGTTTCTGTGGCCCTAACTCTGTCCCTGTCCCTAGTACAGAGCGGTCTGCCTCTGTTCAATGACTGCAGGCAAATGAAGATTTCCAAAATGGCCGCTATATATACCTCGACCATTACACAGTGCTGGCTGGCTGGCTGCTGATTGGCTGATGCGATCACATGTCGTTGAGGAATGCATTATGGGGCAGCGCGCCTTGTCTGCGCGCCTTCCCCGACATCCCCGCTCCGTCGCCGCACATGTCAGCCACCATTTTCGGAAAAATTTCGATTCGCGCGTCCGAATTAGGCTGTTTTTCGGATTCGGCACGAATCGAAATTTTTCCGATATTCGACTCGAATTCCACTTCGGATACTTCGATTCGCTCATCTCTAACTGTAATAATGGATCAGGAGGGTGTCATCTATAGGGTGACCACTAGATGTCATCGGTTCCAGGGGAAGCTGTATCACGGATCCAGGGATGTCACTGCAGATGTGTTCTTGCTAGGCACCGCACCAGGACCTTAGAAGGCAGGGGGCGCACTGAGCCCCGAGGACAGGCCACACCAGCAGACAGGACCGGTCCTGTCTGCTGGTGTGGCCTGTCCTCGGAGCTCAGTGCGCCCCCTGCCTTCTAAGGTCCTGGTGCGGTGCCTAGCAAGAACACATCTGCAGTGACATCCCTGGATCCGTGATACAGCTTCCCCTGGAACCGATGACATCTAGTGGTCACCCTATAGATGACACCCTCCTGATCCATTATTACAGTGGCTGGATACACCTGGATAGATGACATCTAGTGGTCACCCTATAGATGACAACGCCTTGTTCCAGTGATACAGTGGCTGAGTACCAGGGACAGGTCTTAAATGTCCCATGCGCTTTAACATGCGCTATCTGGTTAGTGCATTACTTGGCTATTTTCTGATATTCACTATTTCTGGTTCCTCACTTGTTGGAGACTGTATGCTCATGCAGCACATCTGATGAACTTACGCAGTCATTTTACTGATCCACAATCATATGTGATCTATTATTGTGTAACTATTGTTTAATTAGCGCTGCACTTTTATGCTTTACTATGATCTCTGAAAACCTATCTCTTCAGGGAAGCCTATCCTGCCCTCAGCTAATACTGGAATCTTCTACTCCTCCTACTAGTCCATCCCCCACAGTTACTACCTTTTGTACCACTAGCCCCTCCCTCCTAGATTGTAAGCTCCAAGGATCATTAATAATAATAATCCGGGTAGGCATCAAATATATTTTTTCTTCCATTTGGGAACCCTCTTGTATTGAACTGTATTGTTGCTGTATTGTCTCCCTTTATACTGTAAAGCACTGAGCAAACTGTTGCTGCTATACAAATCCTGTATTATTATAATAATAATCTTCTCTGTACTGATTAGTAATTTCTTATGAAAAATGAATTGGAACACTATTGGAAAATAAAGCAGAACTAGAGATATCTAATGAAAGCTAGCACCTATCTAGGAGCTACATGTATGATAGAACCCCAATTTGCACTATATATGTACAGTATATATATATATATATATATATATCTTAATTTTATTATCTCACATAAATCATAAATTTAGCTTTTCACACTGCGCTGCAGTACAAAAAACATAAAAACAAAAATGTGACTGTTTTGCAAAACCTCTTTTCTTTTGTTTCTTTCTCTTGTGTAAGAATGTTTCCACATTATGTCTACATTTTATTCTGGATCTTTTATAGATTATCAGCCATGAAATCTTCATATTTGAGGAAGTTATATAACATTTAACAAGAATAAACAAATAAGACTGTTATATAATATACAAAACTGACACATTTATTAATGAATACTCTGGCACAGAATTTATTAGTTTTTCACATATTTCACATTGAGCACCTATTTATGTTTCGGGAAATAAAATTGGAATTTTCTTTGTTCATGACTAAAGTGAAATCAGCTTCATTGTGCCAAGTGAAAAATGTATTCCAGTGATGTGGCAGGCTTCCGACGCCGCTCATATTGATGAGTTGAGGGTGGGATGAGGCGTCCTAACATTATCCAGGGGTGGAGATATGGACGCCGTCCAAACCAGCCCATGTGGAATGAATGGAGAGGGCTTGTATTGGACTCAGCCCTTGCCTTGGCCACACCTTCTAGAGGGCATGGCTGGAGCAAGGGCTAAGGTCAACACAGACAATCTCCATTCAATTCATGTGGGTCGGTTTGAGTGTTGTCCATATCGCCTTGTGAAAAATATATTCTAATAGAAAATTAACCTTTTTTCCTGAAGTACTTTAGTATTGGAATAGGGATGAGTGAATCTGTCTGGGTTCAGTGAACCCAACTGGAACTCAGAGAGTGTCTAACTTAGCACCAAACCCTACTGAAGTCTACAGGAGAAGAAACTTGATTTTCTGTCCATTTCAAGGCAAAATGGGCAAATGATTCTTAAAAAAAGGCATAGGGAACTGGACATGCCATGGGGGACTTGTCTTCTCTTGTATGTGAATGTGTAATAAGTGGTACTAATGTATTCCTGCTCCCATTCCCCTAGGAAGGCTTCCAAATTTCACTCCCCAGTAACCCTTACGTTTTGGAGGACCTGATGTGGGGAAGAGGCCCTTGTCTCTCAAGATTTGGAAAAGGAGCCTCGTGAGGTACCTCCCCCCCCCTCCTCCAATGCTGAAAGTCATGTGGCCTGGCCTTGTACAGAAAGGAACAGCCACACTTTCGCTACCCTCGCTTCCTCTTCACCCAGAGTGCATGCACAGATAAGAACCCGGCTGGAATATTGAAGTGGATGTGAACATTTAATAAGTAAAACTAACAAAGCAGATAACTCTATATTGTGTGCTAGCCTGAATCCAAATCACCAAATGTCATTTCTCTCAGTCCCCTTTTGCTTTCTGCATGGATTACTGATAAGACTGTAAGCCCACACAACAGTCTCCTGGAAGATGGCTGCCCCCTCCCAACCACCTCCTCCAGCATACAACAGGGGATCCATAGACTCAACTCTGTATGTTGGTCTATGAAGCCATGTACACAGGGTGTATCCCTTCCCTCCATCTAGCTCTGAGACTACACAGAGCTCTGTGCTCTAGCTATGCAGTGTGTGTGAGGTCATATTCCTGCCCCCCTGCCTATTGCTGCTGAGATCCTTTGATCTGTGTATTTTGAACAGCTGTAGAGAAGAGAAGGCTGCAGGAAAACAGGCAGAAATTATCTAGGAGGATTTTTTTCTAATCTCAGTGTATCACCTGGGGCCAGTCACTTTACTGGGTATATGTAAGGGTTTGCAATGACTTTAAGGCCCGCTTTTAGCCATAGCAAAGGTAAAGAAGGTATGACTGGCTTTGTTATAAAGGAGACCAGTATCAAAGCAATTATCAGGACTTCAATTTATGACCTACTTGTGAAAATGCTAGCTGCCTGATTATCTCTGGCTTCAAAACTTTCTGAATCAATGACCAGTAGTGAGCAATTAAGACAGGGGTGTCCAAACTATAGCCCTCCAGCTGTTGAAGTACTACAAGCCCCATCATGCCTCTGCCTCTGGGTGTCTTGCCTGTAGATAGTAGAGTCTCTCAAGGCCTTGCAGTTCCTCAACACCTTGAGGGCCATAGTTTGGACACCCCTGAATTAAGATATCAGAACATTTGTTCTTCATGTTTGCACTGGGTCAGTGACATTTTGGGGTTTATTTACCAAAACCGGAGAGTGCAAAATCAGGCTTACTTCTACATTGAAACCAGACAGCCTCTAACCTCAGTTAAGCTTTGGCCATAAAACCTGGAAGATGATTGGTTTCTATGCAGAAGTGAGCCTGGTTTTGCACCCTCCAGCTTCAGTAAATAAACCCCTTTGTGTCAACATGACAAGATTTAGTGTTTTTGGAATAGGTGAGCAGAAATGGCAACCTTAAGAGATGACCATCTTCATCCTGATGGCAACAAACCAGATAGCCAGACCATTTCCAGTTATTCCCAACAAATATATCCCAGAGAAAACCACCATGTATAAAACATTGAGCATTTTGGACACAGTGTTATAAAAGTCTCCATTTGTGTGAGTTTCCTCTGTGTTGGTCTTCATGCTTTCAGACGTCAGGGGTCAGCTATGAACTTTTGCTCGTAAAAACCAAAATCGATGCATGTAAATGTGATTTAAGCAATAAGTAACCACTTGAGCTCCAGAGGATTTACCCCCCTTAATGACCAGGCCTCTTTTTGCTACTCGGCGCTGCACTAATTCAACTGATAATTGCGCGGTCATGCAATGCTGCACCCAAACGAAATTTACGTCCTTTTTTTTCACACAAATAGAGCTTTCTTTCGGTGGTATTTGATCATCTGTGCGCTTTTTATTTTTCACGCTATAAACAAAAAAAGGCCAAACATTTTGAAGAAAAACAATATTTTTTACTTTCACCTAAAAAAAATATATAGTAAACTCAAAGTTGGTTATAAAGTTAGGCCAAAATGTATTCTGCTCCATGTTTTTGGTAAAAAAAATTCCAATGAGTGTATATTGATTGCTTTGTGTGGAAGTTATAGCGTCTACAAACTATGGTATAGATACTGCAATTTACGCCATTTTTCTGCTATACAGCGCTGCGCTACTTTAACGGACAATTGCGCGGTCATGCAATATGGTACATAAATAAATTTCCATCCTTTTTTTCCCCACAAATTGAGCTTTCTTTTGGTGGTATTTGATCGCCTGTGCGGTTTTTATTTTTTGCGCTATAAAAAAAAAAAGGCTGACAATTTTGAGGTAAAAAAACTATATTTTGGACTTTTTGCTATAAAACATGTTCAGTAAAAAATAAAATGCAAAAATCAAATTTAGTCATAAATTTCTGCCAAAATGCATTCTGCGACATGTCTTTGCTAAAAAAAAAACCCCATACGTGTAAATTAATTGGTTTACGTGAAAGTTATAGCCTTTACAAATGGCGGGAAAGATACTGGGATTTTTAGGTTTTTTTTATACTAATAATGGTGGCGATCAGCGAATTATGGCAGCGATCAGTGACTTATGGGGGCAATCAGCGACTTATGGCGGGACTGCGGCGGACATTCTGACATTGGGGGGTACTGACTTGGGGTCACTGACATCCCCAAAAACACTAATACAGTGATCAGTGCAAAAAGAAAACCACTGACACTGTACTAATGGCACTGGGGAGGAAGGGGGTAACTTTATTTTGCAGGGAAGGGTTATCTGAGTGAGGGGAGTGTTTAACTAGGGGGCGGGGGGGTGTACTGCACTGGACACCGCTGATCGAGAGAGAGAAACTCTTCTGTCCCGATCAGCTTGTCCTCGAGCTGTCAGGGAAGTGACAGACAGCACAGCTACTGCAGCTGTGCTCTCTGTCACTGTTTACCGCTGATCGCCGGGAAACAGCCGCTAAGGACCGTCTGTGACCCGGTGACTGACATCCGCGGCGGTGATCGGCGGGACAGATAGGGTGGCGGCGCGCCTCGCGCGCGCCCCCTATTTGTTTACAAAACAAGATACACTTTGACTTCTAAAGAACTTTGAAGAACCACCCTGACTAAGCAAACTGGGAGGCAAATTTCATTGTAATTTTTTTCTCCTGAAAAATTTTCATTGTTTTGCTATAGATTTAAAAAGACCTTATGTCAGATAGAAAAGGAAGCACAATCAATGAAATATTAAAGACATATACACAGGAGCTCTAAGGCATACTGCTACAGGGCAGCAGGGCTGCGCTAAATCACTTGTATATATGAGATTTACATTTCCAGATAGGTGGCAAGCACGCGCTGACGTTGGCGGCTAGGGATGTCAATCACCGAGTCCTGGCTGGCAATTCCCCGCCCCCACCTGGTGATCGTCGGGGAAAGCTGACAGGGGAGAGACCTGTGTGCAAACAACACAGATCTCTCTACTGTTAACATGGACATGCTGCTTTGTATCTCTCTGCACAGCATATCTCCCTAGTAAGGGCTCCATGTACACTGCAGCTGATAAACTCACGTTTAGGAGCTTTTCTGCATTTTTTTCAGCAGCCCCTGAACTCTCCCTAATGTTTTCCTATGTGTCCATGTACACATCGTTGTTTACAGGCAGTTGAGTTTGCAGTCGTTTTTTTTGAACGCACCAAACTTGAGTTCAGGAGTAGATTTTATCAGCATTTCAAACGCCAAACGCTTGTAAACGCTGCTAACTGTAAAAGCAATCATTTCTCCTTCTCTCTGGCTGCATTCTTGCAGCCATTGAGAAATACTGTGCGAGCTGTGATTGGTTACAGCTTGTCACATGGTACAAGGCTGTTGTGAATAGCCCTGTACTATGTGATTTCTGTGATCATTCACCGATTTCACACGTAGTGAGCAATGATGTCAGGAAGTGACATCTTGTTTACTACTATTCATGTGATCACTGATTGGCCAATCAGGGATCACATGATCGGGACCTCACACAGAGGTCCTGTACAGCAATCGGACACAGCGGGCACCAGATCGCAGTGCTGCGCACTCCCAGGGAGTGCGCACAGGCAGAGAATGCAGGAGGACATTAATAAAAGGCCACCCGCTCCTGCACTGCTCCTCTCCGGCCGTTTATGTACATGGGCCGGATGGGAAGTGGTTAGACAATATTTCAAAATCGTTACTCTTCATCTCGATTTACTTACCATCCAACCTTTACCTTTACAAGCTCTGATGAAGCAGGATTGATGAAGCGTGTTGGATAACATGAACATCTCATCTTATGTTGAATAAAGTTGAACTGGACAGTAAGCTATATTTGTGGATCTCTTCTCTTTCTATAGTACTGTGCTACTATCACATTGAGGACCATTGTTTGGAACCACAGGATCTTAGAAGAGCCTCCTCTGACAAAACTATCTTTGGGAGTTGAATCCAAAATGGAACATCCACCTGGACTGGGGTCCAGTGCTCCACCAACCTACCATCATTCAGACCCAATAAATTAGGAAATAGGCACTTTTTGGGAAAAATCTCATTTTTTGGTCTGTGAAGGTTCTCATGTATGGCTTATCTAGTAATTGATAGACACATTAAATTTAACTGGTTCCATCATGTTGAAAACATTTTACAACTTCTTCATTTCGGATTCAGTTTCAGCAGACAACTCTTAGTTTTCAGATACAACTCTGTAACTTCCCCTCAATGATTATAAATTCTGAGTGTGAGTGAGATCAAGTAAAATGTAGTGCAGCTGTATGTATTTTAAGCATCCAATCCATTTTTGAAGAATTAAAAAAACAAATACAGCTTCATATTGCATTAAGCATTAGCTCATGTCATCCCATTTTACAGTTTAATAAATCCAGGGCAAAATGTAGCCTATCCTGGTTGTAGTCATTACTCTTCACTGGGGCCTCTCTCAGAGTATTCTAAATCCCACCATCATACCTCCATCTCTGCTTATTATACCACCTAGATCTTTATCTCTTTGACAGGAGTCACATTGGCCCATGGAACCCAGCTCACTTTGGAGAGGTGGGGAGACCCCTGTCTCCGCTCCCCAAATCCCTATTATGTGTAAGTCACCCTGTGCCTGTTAGGGGTACAGGGTGATCTGTCCTAATATTGTGTAGACATGTCTAGGAGATAGGTGGAGTGGGGGTTGTGAAATGTTTGGTGTTGTGTGGTTGTATCCCATTGTTCTATTGTGTGTCTGGCTTGGGAGCAAACTATTATGGGATGTATGTGTTTATGTGTATTAGCTTAGTGGGGTGTCTCCAGCAGCCCTCCCTCCTGATGGGACTGTTTGCTGGTGTGAAGTTTGAATACCTGTGTGTCTCTTGTTACTAAATGTAGATTGCCCTGCCCTGTGTCATTATGCAGGGAGGGGGGACTGTCCTTTGAGTGTATATATCTTGTATCTGTGTTGAAGTAAACTAGTCTACCTGCTGGATTACTTCAAGACTGGTGTCGTCTAGTCTTGTATGATCGAGAGAAAACAGGTGGCGGACACACCTAGTGCATTATCCAAGGTTTATTGTAGGAGTGAAAGAATAATAAAAACATACTCACAGACGAAGCATGTATCTAAAAAGCATAGAAAAATGACAATGGCCACAACGGCAGGCAAGGTGTTCTCACTGTCAGTGCGGTCAAATGTCTGACGCGTTTCGGGGACGAATCCCTTTCCTCAGAGCTGATGACCAACCTCTGATGCTGATGTATGATGAATGGAAAGTAAGAGCCTTGCTGTTGATGCCTTGAGGCATCGGAACGGAAGTACCCAAGCGCAGTCCGGGGTCGGTTCCGTTACAACCTCCTTCTCAAATATTATGTATTTAGAACAGATACAGGGTCTGTATCTTCAGACACTGTTGACCATTTTGGAAAAGCCTGCCTTTCAAAGACACCCAATATGCATTATATAAATATTAAATCTGCATCGTAACAATATTAAAGGAAGGTAGAGACATGGAGTGGACTGAGATAAGGAATAAAGGTGTTTTACATGGTCACGGTAAGCTGGTGAGTACCCTTTTTGTAGGCATCACTGGTGTTGGTCACCAACCAGGAAGTTCAGTAAGTAAAATGCATCCTTAGTATCCATGTCATACCATTAGACAGGAGATGCAGTAAACCCTTACTTCCTGTGAAATCTATGAAACATTATCTACAATTTGATTTGTCTGCATATACAGTTGTGCTCAAAAGTTTGCATACCCTGGCAGAAATTGTGAAATTTTGGCATTGATATTGAAAATATGACTGATCATGGCAAAAAATGCTCTGTTATGGCTGCAATCTTTCTTGGTCTACCTGACCTTGGCTTGGTATCAAGAGATCCCAGAACTTTCCACTTCTTAATAGGTGATTTAACAGTACTGATTGGCATATTCAGGGCTTTGGATATCTTTTTATGTCCTTTTTCATCTTTATAAAGTTCCATTATTCCAGTGCCCGAGTTTTCAAATGGTCAGTCCGCCCCTGGTTGTGTTCCATCATTATAAAGTTCTATTACCTTGTTACGCAGGACTTTTGACAGTTCTTTTCTGATCCCCATGGCTCAGAATCTAGCCTAGTCAGTGCTTCCGCATAAGAGATAACAAACTCATTGACTATTTATACACTGACACTGATTGCAATTTAAAAAGCCACAAATGTGGGACATTAACCTCTAATTGGCATTGTAACCCGTGTGTGTCTGTACCAAGGCCAAACATTCCAGGGGAGGGAAACTTTTGATCCGGGCCATTTGGGTGATTTTTTATTATTTTTATTATTATTATACAGGATTTATATAGTGGCAACAGTTTGCTCAGCGCTTTACAATATAAAGGGAGACAATACAGCAACAATACAGTTCAATACAAGAGGGTTGGGAGGGCCTTGCTCCTTGGAGCTTACAATCTAAGAGGGAGGGGCTAGTGGTACAAAAGGTAGTAACTGTGGGGGATTGACTGGTAGGAAGAGTAGAAGATTCCATTATTAGCTGAGGGCAGGATAGGCTTCCCTGAAGAGATAGGTTTTCAGAGATCGCCTAAAAGTGAGCAGAGTAGGCGATAGTCTGATAAATTGGGGTAGAGAGTTCCATAGGATAGGGGAAGCCCTGGAGAAGTCCTGGAGATGAGCATTGGAGGAGGAGACAAGGGAGCTAGAGAGTAGGAGGTCTTGCGAGGAGCGGAGAGTACGGTTTGGGTGATATTTGGAGACAAGATTGCTGATGTAAATTGGGGCAGAGTTATAAATGGCTCTATATGTTATTGTCAATGTTTTGAATTTTATCCGTTGGGCAATGGGAAGCCAGTGGAGGGATTGGCAGAGAGGGGTGGAGGACACTGAGTGGAGGCCAGTGGAGGGATTGGCAGAGAGGGATGGAGGACACTGAGTGGAGGCCAGTGGAGGGATTGGCAGAGAGGGGTGGAGGACACTGAGTGGAGGCCAGTGGAGGGATTGGCAGAGAGGGATGGAGGACACTGAGTGGAAGCCAGTGGAGGGATTGGCAGAGAGGGGTGGAGGACACTGAGTGGAGGCCAGTGGAGGGATTGGCAGAGAGGGATGGAGGACAATGAGTGGAGGCCAGTGGAGGGATTGGCAGAGAGGGATGGCTGATACAGAACGGTTACTAAGGTGGATGAGTCTGGCAGCAGCATTCATGATAGACTGAAGAGCGGATAGCCTGCGATGAGGTAGGCCAATGAGGAGGGAATTACAATAGTCAAGTTTCTGTTATCATTATGCTTTAAAAAAGAGCCAAACAACTACTTGATAATAAATGGCTTTATATGATCATCATCCTTCAATAAAAGAGCATATTTTGGCATGATCAGTCATATTTTCAATATCAATGCCAAAATTTCACAACTTCTGCCAGGGTAGGAAAACTTTTGAGCACAACTGTAAGCAAGATACAGACTTATCAAGTGGACACAATGTTTGCAAGATATAAAATCAGTGAGTGGACACAGTTTGAGTTAAACATACAATATTAATAACAAACTTTGGGAAAGAAACCAAAATGATCACATGTATTGGAACTCAACTTTCTGCAGAGGTTCAAAATTTTGAAGATGCTACTATGGCGGTCTCAGCCCCACATTCGGGTTTGGCAGTTTCTTCCACAAAAGCATTTTCAAACACTGAATGGATGGACCTCCAGCATTTTTCCTTGAAATCTTGACCCACAAAGACGTAAAGAATAGGATTAATACAGCTGTTGATATACATCAGGCTTCTAGCTAAGGAATATCCAACTGCTACCACATGATTTAGGTGTTTGTCCTTGGTAAACTTCACAGACAGCGCCAGGAGGGCAAAAACCTGATATGGAAACCAACACACAAAGAAGGAAATGATGACAGCTACACTAATCTTGAAAGGCTTGCTGCTCTTAGCCACGTAATCCCTTTGGATACGTAAAGTGATTACTATGTAACAAGACACAATGATGCTGAAAGGGATAACAAAAGTGATGATGAATCGTGTAACCAATAAACCCATTTTTCTTGATAATCCAACTGTAGACCTCCAGTTATCCCCATCAAACTTATAAATACATTTAATACTCTTGTATCTTGTATTTAATACTCTTGTATCTCGAAATATAAAGAAAGGTGAACTGAAAACCAAAGCTAGGATCCATATAGCTAGAACAACAAAGGACGCCATTCTTAGAGTTCGGTGGTTCCTACACCACACTGGATAAACTATGGAAATACAGCGATCAATACTGATAACAGCAAGTTGCAGGACACTAGCATACAAGTTCAGATTAATGAGCATGGTGGTTGACTTGCACAGGTACCTCACAAATGGCCAGTGATGACCAAGGGCTGTGGGGGCAATTGTGAAAGGCGAAAATAAAATCGGCTGTGGCTAAATTTAAGTGCCACAAAACATTGACCGTCTTCTTCATCTTCAAAGTTGTAATCCAGATAACCAGTCCATTGCCTGAAGTCCCCAGAAGAAAAGTCACAGCAAAGATTATAATGGAAAAAATCCAAAGAATCTGCTTTTTCTTTGAGTCATAATTGTTGAGGGGTTGGGTGAAATTCTTCAAAATATAGGGCTGAAAAGTGTTCTTATTTTCCATCTCTCATTAATATTAAAGTTAGGAGATCCAAGGACAATTCTAGAAATATAATGTACAGGAAGATGAATCAATTTCTTTAGCATAAAAACATTATAAAACAATAGGATAGCTGTAATACTGGATAAAAATTGATATCAAAGCAGCTTGGATACAAACTAAAGTATGGTTTCTCTTAAAGTGATTCAAAAGGCTTTTTTTTAAAATAACAAACATGTCCAGTAGCGGACTGACAACTCATGGGGCCCCTGGGCAACAGGGGATCATGGGGCCCCTGTGTCCTTGCCCAAACTCAAAAAAGCCTATGAAAAAGGTACCAGGGGCATCTCATGGGGCCCCCTACTGACCCCGGGACCTCGGGCAGTACCCGAGTTTCCAAAAGGTCAGTCCGCCCCTGAACATGTCATTACTTACCTGCTGTGTGTAGTGGTTTTGCACAGAGCAGCCCAATCCTCCTCTTATCAGGTCCCCTGCTGGCACTCCTAGCCCCTCCATCCTGTTGGGTGCCGCTATGGGGGCACTCGCTGCTCCGTGTGTCCATTCACACACGGAGCCGCGCCTCAGCCCTGCTCCCACGCTCTTCTCATTGGCTCACTGACTGTGATTGACAGCAGTGGGAGCCAATGGCTCCCGCTTTTGTCTCAGTCAGTGAGGTGAGGGAGTCCCGGGATAGCCGAGACTCCAGTGCACATCGCTGGGGACTTTGTTGTCTTTTTTTCAACAGTGGGACTTTGCGGGGGCTTCTTGCAGATAGCTTGGCTTCACATAGGCATATTCTAATTGTAACAGTACTCACAGGTAACTTTAGACCTTCTATGATCTTCCTGGAGCTGATTGTTGGCTGAGTCCGTGCCATTTTGGCTATTCTTCTATCCATTCGAATGGTAGTTTTTCGCTTTCTTCTACGTCTTTCAGGTTTTGGTTGCCATTTTAAAGCATTTGCGATCATTTTAGCTGAGCAGCCGATCATTTTCTGCACTTCTTTATATGTTTTCCCCTCTCCAATCAACTTTTTAATCAAGGTACGCTGTTCTTCTGAACAATGTCTGGAACGACCCATTTTCCTCAGAATTTCAGAGAGAAATGCACTGTAACCAGCATGTACAACATTTGCTGCCTTCCTTCCTTGAATAAGGGCAATAATTGCCACCTGTTTTTTCAAATAATGACTGACCTCACTAATAGAACTCCACACTGCTATTATTTTGAACACGCCCCTTTCAATGAGTGATTCAATGACACAGAATCAGCAGCATGCATGTCATGACTGTTGGGTCTGTTGGATTTCTATTACTCTACTACACCTGCTAGGAAATTATTTGCCATGTAGAAATATAATTTCTACCAAAAACAGTGATTGATCCGGTTAGTGATGTCTGACTGCTATTATTTTGAACACAACTGTATATACATATATATATATATATATATATATATAGTATAACCATCAGAAAGTTACTTACCTGCTTCTGCTGTGTTCTGCTTTCTTTTCTACTGTTCTTATTAACTGCAAAGAAATTTGCATCGCCCTTTGCTAGATGAAAAGATTAGCTACCAAAAATTGGCGTTCATCAGAAAAAACATTGTGTAAGCTGTTGAGTCACCACTTATCTTGAAGCAAACTTTGGTCTTTTGTTTTATTATTTTTAAAAAGAGCAGCCAGGGGGTTCAAAATTTTTTTCAAAAGTAGCTCTAGCTGCAATACTCATCTTCTCTCTCGAGCTGCCCCATAGAAATTCTTTAATCTTTCATAGTTTTTCAGGTCACCATCTTCAACTCAGAAGACTGAGGACATCTTGTGAATGCAGGTAGTCATGGACCCTCCCATCTTGAGAGGCTGCCACTGTTGTGCCCTGCACTCACATACAATGGTACAGAGCGTTTTACTGGCATCATCAAGTCAACATACATACAATTCGATGAGAGCACCAAATAAAGGTCCAAATCCAAGGATTTTAATAATAAAAAATTTACAATTCAGAACGTTTCTTAAAATTAAACTTCAAAACAAATCGTCCATCTGTTTTTTTTTGGTATTTTGGTAATTTCTTTTTGAAATCTGGAGATACAAAAGCATAAAGAATAGGATTGACTGGACCACCCAAAGAAGCCAGAATTATTGTGATTGGCTGAACCATTTCCACAAGCCCAACCAGGTTTCTTTCTCCAGAAATAGGTAAGGAAAGTTTTATTAGGGAGAACACATGATATGGCAACCAACAAACACCAAATAATGTCTGAAAGGTAAAGATCATCTTTAGGGCTGGGGTGTATTTTGATGTCTTCTTCTGATGGTAAACCATGGCCGTAATAATGAAACACAACAACATGATTAGGATTGGAATGCAGTATCCTAGAATGAATGCTAATATTGCTATGACCTTATGGCCAAGTATCCAGATATCAGTTATTTCAGCATCATCAAATCTATTGACACATTTCATTGTGCTATAACATTTGTAGGTGGTTTTGAAGATAAAATAGGGAATACTGACACAACCAGCCATAATCCAGCAAACGAAGACTTCTACCGAAGCCAAATGAGGTCTTCTGTAGACATTGTATTTTAAGGGCCAAATCACAACGAAGAAATAGTCAACACTATACAATGTCAGAATAAAAGCATTAATGAACATGTTGAGATGGAACATAAAGTTGTGTAGCTGGCACATGAAGGAACCAAAAGGCCAATTAATGTTCCAGGCAAAATAGACAATGTTTAGAAGTAGAAAAAATGACCAAATGAATCCAGAGACGAACAAACTAAGGGACAGCACTGAACGGAATGTCTTCTCCAGTCTGTAGACTGTCATCCAGATAACATATCCACTGGCTGTTATTCCAACAAGGAATTCCAAAGAACAGATAACTGCTGAGGAAATGGTAATGTTCCGGGCAAGGTGGTTATCTTCTTTGGTGAGGTTGACACAATGTCCTTGGGAATCATCACTGGCTTCGAAGATAGAGGTCAAGTTGGAAATTAAGATGTTCTCCATTATAGCTGCATGGAAAAGTAGACTGCTGTTTCCTACAGAAATAAGACATGTATTATTATTATACAGGATTTATATATTATTATTATACAGGATTTATATATTATTATTATTATTATTATACAGGATTTATATATTATTATTATTATACAGGATTTATATATTATTATTATTAGTATTATTATTATACAGGATTTATATATTATTATTATTATTATACAGGATTTATATATTATTATTATTATTATTATTATTATACAGGATTTATATATTATTATTATACAGGATTTATATATTATTATTATTATACAGGATTTATATTATTATTATTATTATACAGGATTTATATATTATTATTATTATTATACAGGATTTATATATTATTATTATTATTATACAGGATTTATATGGCACCAACAGTTTGCTCAGCGCTTTACAATATAACGGGAGACAATACAGCAACAATACAGTTCAATACAAGAGGGAAAGGAGCTTATATATAAAATACATGACCTAATTACTGGACATACAGTAAATGCAACTCAATTCACTAAAGCGTATCTTAACCACAGAAAAAAATAATTCAATATATTGTGGCTGATAATTAGGTGTAGAGGCTGAATTAGGTTCCTTGTTCAGGCTTTTTTCCTTTATTTTTTGCATGGAGATTTTGCCAGCAACACATTTCCTGACACCACACACTCATGGTAATGTATCTATAGAAAATAAACTGAATGGTCCTCCTGCGCTCAGATGTAACCTCTGAATGAAGCTGCTAACACCCTACCACATACCAAAATGGACAATAATAAAATAAAATGATGTGGTGCTGCGCTTATATATACAATATACCAGAAAGAATAATAGAATAGAATAAAATCTACATATATACAAAACCAATATCTAAGTGAGCTTATATGTGACTAAAATCACAAAAAATGAAATCATGAGCCTGGGCAGCACAGTGGCTAAGTGGTTAGCACTTCCGCCTGCCTGTACTAGGGGTCGTTGGTTCGAATCCCAACCACGGCACCTCCTGCCTGGAGTTTGCATGTTCTCCCTGTGCCTCTGTGGGTTTTCTCTGGGTACTCTGGTTTCCTCCCACACTCCAAAGACATGCTGGTAAATGAATTGGCTCCTGTCTACATTGGTCTTAGTATGTGTATGTATGAATGTGAGTTAGGGACCTTAGATTGTACACCCCTTGAGGGTTAGGGACTGATGTGAATTTACAATATATATGTAAAGTGCTGTATAAATTGGCCCTAGTATGTGTATGTATGAATGTGAGTTAGGGACCGTAGATTGTACACCCCTTGAGGGTTAGGGACTGATGTGAATGTACAATATATATGTGTGTAAAGCACTTCATAAATTGATGGTGCTATATAAGTACCTGAAATAAATAATGAGCCAATAAACCCAAGGGTGATGATGGGAATGACCTCCCCACTTCTGTGCTAAATTGCACACACAAGGGAAAAAAGTGACATATAATATGTGCCAAACTGATAAATTCAGAAAGAAGAAAAAAACATAAATAAATCAGTAAATGATGAAATCCCCCCACTGTTGTGCTGAATAGCACAAATACACAAGTGATGTGAGAACATATCCACTATTATATAAGTGCCAACCTGGTATGTCCAGAAAACTAGCAAAAGAGGACAATCATTGCCCCATATGTGAATAATAGGTGAAAAACCACAAATATACCAAAAATTAAATCTGTTGATTTTTATTCATTTTTGGTATATTTGTGGTTTTTCACTTATTATTCACATATGGGACGATGATTGTCCTTTTTTGCTAGTTTTCTGGACATACCAGGTTGGCACTTAAATAATAGTGGATATATTCTCACATCACTTGTGTATTTGTGCTATTCAGCACAACAGTGGGGGAATTTCATCATTTACTGATTTATATGGTTTATTTACGTTTTTTTCTTCTTTCTGAATTTATCAGTTTGGCACATATTATATGTCACTTTTTCCCCTTGTATGTGCAATTTAGCACAGAAGTGGGGAGGTCATTCCCATCATCACCCTTGGGTTTATTGGGAATTATTGTCTCATGATTTCATTTTTTGTGATTTTAGTCACATATAAGCACACTTAGATATTGGTTTTGTATATATGTAGATTTTATTATATTCTATTATTCTTTCTGGTATATTGTATATATAAGCGCAGCACCACATCATTTTATTTTAATGTATCTGTAGAAAAGCAGCATTATCCCCCAAGGACTATGGGACACCTTTTCCCCTTCTCCATAGCAAATGATGTTCTATTGTCAAAGAAGAGAAATGGCTGATAACATTGGCCAAAGGCAGAATTGGGCAGAGCTAGTAACATTATTTATTTATTTTATTTATTTCAGGTACTTATATAGTGCCATCAATTTTCGCAGCGCTTTACATATATATATATTGTACATTCACATCAGTCCCTAACCCTCAAGGGGTGTACAATCTAAGGTCCCATACTTGAGATTTTAGTGCGTAGATGGCAGAGAGTAGTTACAAGTACATTGGACTTCTGGCAGGATCAACAGTTTTTTTTATAACTTATGCTTTGGCGGTTTTACCACCTCACTTATTCACTTGATGATAGATATAATAGGTGATTACGACCTTTTGTCTATGTAAGAATCTTGCCAATCCTGATGTGGCTATTACCAATAAAGTTAATACCAAATGATAACAACTGTGCAAAAAATAAAGATCTAATTTATTTACACAGAAAAGAAGCTTGCTATTATTCAAATATAACAAAATGTAAAGTAGCTGGTCTAACTTTAAATGTAGTGATATTACAATCTAAATACTGAATGTTACCAACACATAGAAACAACTACAGAAAAGGAAGTTACAGAAAAAGGAAGAAGGAATAATGATGATCAGGGGTGGACTGACAACTCCTGGGGCCCCCAGGCAATGGGGGATCATGGGGCCCCTGTGTCCTTGCCCAAACTCAAAAAAGCCTATGAAAAAATTGCCAGGGGCATCTCATGGGGCCCCCTATTGACCCCGTGCCCTCGGGCAGCGCCCGAGTTTCCAAATGGTCAGTCCGACCCTGATGATGATACATTACGTAGACAACCTTACGTTCCCATTATGCTCAGTGATCAAGAGGTCCAGAGAAGAGAAAGTGGAGGTCTTGCTTTTGCGTTATATACTCTTGCAAAGACCACCCCTAGACTCACCCATCAAGAGTTCACAATAATGTTCATGAAGATAAAAATTGTTGTAGGCCCAAGAAATCTATTACATTTCCCCCTGAAGTTCATTTGTGAACTTATGCTCTCCCTCAGTGATTTTGTACCCACTCATGACAGCCCAGAAGGCCCAACTCCGCCGCACACCACCACCACCACCACTACCACTGCAGTCTCTTCTTTCTTGAGCATGACAGAACATCTGTTCTGATGAACACGTCAAGATAGACTTGAGCCTGAGCAAACAGAGAAGTCCTGGTGCCTCCGAGACCTCACATCCGGACCATGAATGCCTGTGCTGTGATGTTTCCTCACCCCTCTGCCTTGGAAGGATGGAACTCCAACATCAATGGCGGCATCCTGGTATCATTAGTTCCGTAGCTTGGGAACACTGTGCGATGTTTGCAAAGATTGGATCAGACCACGAGATAGCACTGTTTAACATGGTGGAAGGTATTTGAGGAAGGTCTAGCTGTTGTACCTTTGTCTCAAGAGATGATGTAGTGGTGTTTGTTGTTTCTTCAGGTGGTGGTGGGGCAGGCCTCCGGACAATCATACAGGGATACAAAAGAGAAGGAAAATGTCAGTATGGTTATCGGGGAAGTCAAGATTGGAGCAGCTTTTTGGCATTTAAAGGTTGTTAAGCATAGAGGTCCTAATGTGGGCAGGTAAAGTAAGATCCACACAGGATACAGAGTCTGAGCAACAGCTGGTATTTACCAGAGCCGCTGTAGGGATGGTCGATACTGCAGGCTATTGCTACATCTCAGTCTCTGGGTTCACCCCACCTGCTCACGGGGCTCAGGTTGAAGCAGTAGGCAGACTGAGGGATGTCCGCAGGAAGCAATTATAAGCCGATTGATCTCCACCAGACCCTTGAAGCCGAGTCGAGCCAGAATGCCAAAGCCTTATAATTCAGTTTATAATAGTTTTAAGTTATGCAAAAAAAGTATATGCTACTGGAGCATACTGTAAGAATATTAAACAAGGAAAAAGAAAGAGGGAACAGTAATAAAGCAAAAACAAAGAAATGAAAGAAAATAAAAAAGGTACAGATTTAATGCTGCTTCAACTACGACTTTTACTGTATGTATTTCACTTTAGGTTGTTAACCTCCCTGGCGGTATTCCAGCTCGGGGTAAAGTTTCAGTACCACAAGCGGTAACCCCGAGCTACACTCAGGCTTACCATGCGGCGCTGCTCCGGGATCTGTTCTTCTCTTACCTTGTCCTGCGCTCCTGCGATGCCCCCCCTGCAGTGTCCCCTGTAATGTCCTCCGGCCGATGCCAGCATCCGTCTTCTGGGTTCCGTTCCCTGCGACGTCGGGACGTATGGGGGACGGAACTTGCGGGAAATTTGAAAATGACAAAAAGTGACATTCACTAAAATATAGTATAACATTCCTGTATCAAACCATTTCACATACATTTTGTCCCGAGTGCTTTGTCCTGTGATCTGCCTGCATTTTTACTGTTCTTTCTGCCTGGAAGCTGAGAAACGTCCATGGCGTCCAAAAAGCGTCCCTTTTAGGTCAAAAGTGGTTTTAGACCGGCTAGAGAACAGCGATAGTAAATTAGAACTAGTTTCAGAATTGAGTGATAATGATTCGTGGGGGAAATTCATCATCAGACACTGAAAACGATTTTGTGACTTTGCTCAGTGATGTGCGAACTTGGCGCTCTATTTCAAATTTCAGTGTTTTTGGTTTGATTATATTATTGAATTAAATTTAATATTATTTTTTATGATTATTTATTAAATTATAATGTATGATTTCGTGTTTCAAATTTTACCATGTTTACTAGACTCTTGTTCGGACAGATTTCAGTGAGTTATTCCTAAAAAGTACAGGCCTACAATAAAAAAATACATATTTCCATGCAAAAAAATGTACCGCTTTGAGCACAGAAATATGGACATAATCAGACTGCTAGGGAGGTTAAAGAGCAATCTGCATTCATAAACCAAAAAATAACATGTAAAATGAGAAGGTAAAACAAAAAAAAAAAAAATTGCAGCAATTACTTGACAAAAGCAACTCCTCCCCCGCACTAGTAATCAACAGTATAAATTTGCAGGTCAGTTACACAAAAAATGGAGAGTAAAAAAAGTTGATTGAAAACATTTGGAATTTAGGTAAACCTGACTGCACTTTATTACTCCAATTTAGAGGCTTCTCCCTAAAACAAAACAAAAAATAAAAATGGGAAAAAAACCCAAAAGAACATCAAAAGTTTCCTTTTCCTTTAACCTGTTGTTGTTTTAGGGGCCTCTCTTGAATGTGCAAAATTCTTTTGTACTGGTCTGGGTTGGATCAGGCTCTTCAGAGAGTAATTTCTGAGTTATTGGCCTCTCTGTTCCTCAATAGGACATACCTCGCTGAGGTACACATTCTCATAGCTTTTGCGTTCCTTCTCCTGATAGTGAAGCATGGTGCAATTTGCTTTAGCGAGGGTAAAAAATGACTTCCCAGTATCAACAATCTCTGCTGTCATTAAATCTCTTTTATTTTATATATTTATATAGTATGTGTGAATGTTCGTTTCTACTGAACAAAAATGTAAACTTTATGCAAAAATGATCATAAAAACTAAAACCTAACAAATGTGGGAAATGATCGTTGAACCTCTCTTGGTGAATCCTAAATGCTATATCATTGGCAGCTTAGTTATATCTATTATCATTCATACTCACAGCCAGGATACTTGTTTATTAATTATTTTGTTTATAATCAGCAAAAAAATAAATACAGCATTTTAGCTCAGGATGTCAATTTCTGATTTCTACGCTTGGACATAACTCTATAAATAGGAAAACCACAGGAAGTTAGGCAACAGTTCCTTCCGAAATATTCAAAGGTTTGAGAAATGGCCAGTTGATGTATGCAATCTTCAACAGTCCAGGAACAGACGTCAAGAATGGCAACAAGGGAAACATATCCCAATCACACCCAGTACATTTCAAGAATTTTCTAATAATGGAGATGCCAACAACACTCATTTCTTCACCAAGTGATTGGAGTTCAAAGAGAAGTCACCAAAACAATAATAATGGATGAAGGTACATTTATGGTGGCACCAGAAGCGGACTGACAACTCATGGGGCCCCCGGGCAATAGGGGATCATGGGGCCCCTGTGTCCTTGCCCAAACTCAAAAAAGCCTATGAAAAAGGTACCAGGGGCATCTCATGGGGCCCACTACTGACCCCGGGCCCCAGTTTCCAAATGCTCAGTCCGCCCCTGGTGGCCACTATATGTTCTTCTAAAGAAGATCAGTTCACAATCTCATATAAAAGATGTTATCTTATATAACATATACAGTTAGGTACATATATATTTGGACACAGGCACAAGTTTAGTTTTTTTTTTCAGGTATTTACCAAACCATGTTCAAGCTATAGTTATATAATGGATATGGGCTGAATATAGACACAAACCGTTGATTTGGCCACTCCTAATGTTCCTGCAATCTCTCTGATGGATTGGTTTCATTTTTGAAGCCTTACAATGGCTGGTTTCACTTGCCTGGATAGCTCCTTTGAACGCATGATATAAGTTCACAGCAATAGATTCCAAATGCAAATACCGCACTTAGAATCAACTCCAGACCTTTTACCTGCTTAACTGATGAAGGAGCAGCCCAAGCCTTGCCATGAAACAGCTTTTGATTCAATTGTCCAATTACTCCTGGTCCCTTGAAAGGGGGGATGGCTACTCTTAAGAGTTGTAATTCCTCAACCCTTCCTCCAATTTGGAGGATATATTACCATTACATATAATTGAGATTCACGCTAATTATTATCCTATTTTTATTGAAAGTTTTTCTTTGCATGTATATTGTTTAGATTACTTTATTTAATTTTTAATAAATAGTATCATCTGAGCTCTGTGGTGCTTTTTACATTGGTTTCAGTGCTTAGTTTAACTGGATTTTCTCAGAAGCATTTTTTTTTGGCTTTTTTAACCATGTTTTTGGAGCTGATTTATTTAATTTTTAATATTTATTTATTTTAATATTCCAATCCCTTGATGTCTTGCCAGTGAAAATCCCTTTTTTTTTTGCTTTGTTTTATTAGCCTTACGCATGATTGGTTATTTAAGGTGAATACAGATTCCCCCTATTTCTGAAGCTAAATAGGCGGTCTCTGTTCCTTTAGTAAATCAACCGCACATTGCAGCACATTGTTAGCAAATGCTATATCTTCTATTTTCAAGTAATTATAAATTAAATAATAATAAAAAAATTACTTTTATAGATATTTGTAAAATTCATGAATAGGTCAGTGAAAGGAAAGGGCAAATAAAATAAGTATAAAGTTCTTTAAAAAATAAAATAAAATATATATATATATATATATATATATATATACACATATATATATGTATGTATGTATATATATATATATATATATATATATATACACATACATACATATATATATATATACTGTGTATATATATATATATATATATTTATTTATTTATTTATTTATTTATTTATTTTTTTCAGTGAAGTGTGAATAGGACTTGAAGTGGTCACAGCTTTAATTTCTTTCAGTTCATTAATTTTCTCATCTTTCACATTTCCCAGTGTCCAACATGTTGTCAAAGTCTCTATATCTAGCAGAAACAATATCCTTAAAAATGAATACCTATGTAAAAAGACTGATAATGCTAAACAAATACAGAAAATGTGAACTTACGTTTGTTGAGCTGAGATGAAGGTAGTCAAGTCTCTCCTTACTGCTTCAGTCAATTTTCTGACCTTTCTCACTTATTATCTGCTTGTACAAAACTGATATAACAGACACTTGTTTTTAAAGAGTTTCTTATTCCGTTGGCTATGCAATGAGACAATCTTCGTTCATGAAGAATGTAACTCTGTGTAATACTTCCTCATTGCAACAGAACTGTCCTGAATCATTGTGACGCCACGTCTTAAATACAAACATATACATTGCTCAAAAAGGAATCTAGTTATTCTAACTGAATATTACTCTGATAAAGGAATGAAGATTGATAAATCTTCCAGGAACCACCTAACACACATCAACCCTACCAAAGAGACATTTGGTTTTTCCCAGCCTATAGTGGACTATATGTTACTAATGTGATTACTCGTGACTGCTACAAAATAAAGAAAATTTCTTAAGCAACAACAAAATTTGCAATTTTAAAACTAGATAGCACTGTATCTGCTTTACACTATCTAAATGAACTGTTACATTAATTTGCAGGTTTTTTTATCATTATTATATTGTTGAAAAAAAACAGAAATCTACAATTATTATTATACAGGATTTATATACAGCCATCAGTATGCGCAGCGCTTTACAATATAAGGGAGACAGTACAATTACAATACATTTCAGTACAGCAGGACTGTAGTTCAATGTAGTTCAACCAATACAAAAAAAAAAATAATAATCAGAAAAACTCCTTATACTGAACTGTATACACACACAACTGAGCTGTTACATTATTTGCAGTTTTTTTTTTATCATTATTATATTGTTGAAAAAAAACAGACATCTATAATGTAGTTCAACCAATACAAAAAAAAAAAAAAAGAATAGAAAACTCCTTATACTGAACTGTATACACTAAGGGTGAACTGACAACTCATGGGGCCCCCGGGGGCAATAGGGGATCATGGGGCCCCTGTGTCCTTGACTACAAAGCGAAACAAAAACGAGAAGCGCACAGACCTTGCGCATTACCTCAATAAACAAAAATGTATTAATAAGAAAAGGTACTCACAAACAGCGAATAAAATCAGGCATTTAAGTCCTCACAGGGACTTCAAAGATAAGGAGCCAGCGCGAGTCCCATCGTGGGGGTAGACACTCAGTTCACTGACGCGTTTCGAAGGCAAAACCTTCTTCATCAGAGCTAACTGGACTGAGAGTGATCGCTCCCATTTATGTCCCAGGACTGAAGATTGACCCTCCCCTCTGGGTTGGGCAGTCACAGGCTGGGAGGAGGGGCCAAGGTGTCAACAAAGTATAATATCTAATTGTCAAACCATATGTATTCCCAGGTGATGGCGTGGCTTGTACAGATCGGGAGGTGGAGATCTCATATGTCAGGCTGGTCGGTCATATTCCATGTTTAGCAGCAGAGGGAGATCTAATGTCTCCTACTAACAATTTTCTTTATAAAAACCAAGCCTTTAGTATCACTTTAAGAAACCCCTTTGGAGGAGGCACAACGGTGAACTTGATTTGGGCTTTGTTGACTTGAATATTCTGCTGTAGGAGCATGTCCGATGAGTGTGGGGCATCAGTATTGTTCTAATTTTTCTAGCCCTCAAACCAACAGTCTATGAGAATCAGTCATCGTACTATTTTGCAATACCTATGGGTTGCCATTGATGCTCATTCCACCAGTGGTTCTTTGGGTTGTGGTGGTTTCAGCAGCCTATGTTGACGAACAGACAGTAAGCATCCTTGGTATTACCATCATTATCTCTTTCCTCTTTCACCTTATGTAACAAGCAAAGCAGTTAGCAAGCAAGCAAAGTAGAGTGTGGCCATACCCCCCAACCAATTGATCACCAGTGTACTAGTATACTGGTGTACTGGTAATTAGCACTAATCCTGGTTTGCTGGGCTTGAAACAAACTATGTGTCACGGTCTGGGTCAGCTTCAGAGACCAGTTGCTATAGCAGTGTTAAGGCTTACAGTGGGGATCGAAAGTTTGGGCACCCCAGCTAAAAATTTGTATTAATGTGCATAAAGAAGCCAAGGAAAGATGGAAAAATCTCCAAAAGGCATCAAATTACAGATTAGACATTCTTATAATATGTCAACAAAAGTTAGATTTTATTTCCATCAGAAAAAAAAAATGTCGTCTGCAAAAGTTTGGGCACCCTGCAGAGTTAATATCTTGTACTGCCCCCTTTGGCAAGTATCACAGCTTGTAAACGCTTTTTGTAGCCAGCCAAGAGTCTTTCAATTCTTGTTAGAGGTATCTTTGCCCATTCTTTCTTACAAAAGTCTTCCAGTTCTTTGAGATTTCTGGGCTGTCTGTCACGCACGGCTCTTTTAAGGTCTATCCATAGATTTTCAATTATGTTGAGGTCAGGAGATTGTGAAGGCCATGGCAAAACCTTCAGTTTACGCCTCTTGATGTAATCCCCCGTGGATTTCGAGGTGTATTTAGGATCATTATCCATTTGTAGAAGCCATCCTCTCTTTAACTTCAGCTTTTTCACAGATGGCATCAAGTTACCATCCAAAATTTGCTGAAATTTTATTGAATCCATTTTTCCTTCTACTCGTGAGATGTTCCCTGTGCCACTGGCTGCAACACAACCCCAAAGCATGATTGATCCAACCCCATGCTTAACAGTTGGACAGAGGTTCTTTTCAATAAATTCTGTGCCCCTTCTTCTTCAAACATACCTTTGCTCATTCCGGCCAAAAAGTTCAATTTTAACCTCATCGGTCCACAGAACTTGTTTCCAAAATGCATCAGGCTTGTCTATATGTTCATTTGCAAAGTTCAAACGATGATTTTTGTGGTGAGGACGTAGAAGAGGTTTTCTTCTGATGACTCTTCCATGAAGACCATATTTGTACAAGTATCTCTTTATAGTGGAATAGTGTACCACAACTCCAGTGTCTGCCAGATCTTTCTGGAGGGATCGTGCAGTCAAACGTGGGTTTTGAATTGTTTTTCTCACAATCCTGCGAGCTGTTCTGTCTGATATTTTTCTTGGTCTTCCAGATGTTGCTTTAACTTCCACTGTTCCTGATGACTGCCATTTCTTAATTACATTCCGAACAGAGGATATTGACATCTGAAAACGCTTTGCTATCTTCTTATAGCCTTCTCCAGCTTTGTGAGCGTCAACTATTTTCAGTTTCAGTTTTCTAGACAACTGCTTAGAAGAACCCATGGTGCTGATTGTTGGGGCAAGGTCAGATGAGTCTGGGCATTTAAAACCTTTGAGATTGACATAACCTGGTCTTCCCAGACAATGATTGAGAACAATCCATGACACTGGCAGGTCTCAGCTTTGTAAAGGGGGCATTGCATGCTATAAATTCTGCAGGGTGCCCAAACTTTTGCAGACGCCATTTTTTTGTTTTCTGGTATTTTGAAAGTGTAAATGATGGAAATAAAATCTAACTTTTGTTGCCATATTATAAGAATGTCTAATCTGTAATTTGATGCCTTTTGGAGATTTTTCCATCTTTCCTTGGCTTCTTTATGCACATTAATACAAATTTTTAGCTGGGGTGCCCAAATTTTCGATCCCCACTGTACCTGAAACCAGCAGGATAGGTACACAGGCAGGTCACCCTGGGAAAGGACGCAGACTCACCTGAGGTGCGGGGTCTAAGCACTAACCAGTTTTCACCAGAGCTCCTAATGGTGGAGATGGATTTGGCTGCGTGTTAGTACCAGGTTGCAGGTCTCAGGATCACCCCACCAGGGAATGAGCAAACCGGAATCCAATAGCAGATCGAACAGGTTAGGGATCAAGCAGAAGCGGAGTCAGTCAACAAGCCAGGGGTCGGCCACAAATGGTAGTAGATGAGGATGAGGCAGAATCGTAGTCTAGGAACAAGTCAAAGTCGGTAGCGGAGGTATAGATGGCAGCAGGAGAGACAAGCGGGATATTGGCTGGAGAAGGCACAATAATCTGGCAAAGAGGAAATGCAGAGACATGACTTTTATCAGGAAGTTCATGGGAGGAGCAAGGGGTTCAAGGTTCAAGACAAACAGGGCCATGGCAGGATCATCCAAACAATTGTCAAGGGAGCTGTCTAGCATTCCAGGTGGCTCAGCAAGAAGAAACATTGCCTCTCACCACAAAAGGCCCAGGTTTGGACCCTATGATGGTAAAATTGATTTAATTGGCCTAATGTAGGTTTTGGATTGGCCATTAGAAGGCATGGGTGATTTTGTTTAAATGCTGCTTATTTCTATGGTTTTGCAATGGCATTTTTAATCTTGCAATTGTTGGGATAAACAGTATGTAATAAAAAGTAATTTTATGAATCTTTTGTTTGCAATCTTTTGAGAGGCAACACCTCAAAAGCCCCATATTACATTTCATTTTCTTTTATATACTATATCCTTATATATTGTTAGTTTATCAAGGAGGTTGTGTGCACCGTCCCAGGCTCTGGTTTCCCATTGAAAAGTCAAATTTATGTTCTTTACATTTAAACTTGGGTATTTTAAGAGCATTATCAAAGAGAAGAAAACCAACCAACCAACCAACCAACCCAGTGCATTAGTATGTAGATGAATGTGGCCAGCGCCCCTCCAGCCAAATCCCCTGACATGTTTCGCCCAGCCCACTGGGGCTTGGTCACAAAGGTGGATCACTGGGATATGTTGAGATGTTGCATACTTTTAGAGGCTGTGATTGAAAAAAGGTTGAGAAACACTGTGCTGGTTCATTAACTAATTAGACACATCTACTATTATATATACGTATATCATGCACACTATGGCTACACTGAATGGTAAAAAAAGTAACAAAAATGTTGCTATGTAGAATCCTCCTAGTTAGCTAGGGGGAGCTAGCTAATTATTCTTTTCAGTTAGAAGGCTGAGTAGCAGCCTGGGTGATAGTCAGAGGGTCAAATTTGGATCAGGGCTGATTGGCTCTGCAGACCAGCTCACTGGTATCTGCCCCTGATCTAAAGACTTGGAGAAGTCTCTAGAACTCAGTGGGCGGGGGTGAGGAGGAGCTGGCCTGCACTCTTGAGGGATCTTGACCAATCCCCAGGCAGGAGGCTTGGCATGGGGTCAGGACAGCCCTTAAGGGTAACTGAGCCTGAAGGCAGCTACCAACCCACTAGTTCACAGGAAAAAGGACTGAGTGAGTAATCCTACACCCTCTGGGTCAGTTAAGGGGAAAGGGGCATTTGGGTGGGAAACCTGACTCGCTCTATACCCAGGACTGTTTGTCCTGGGAAGGCACTGGATCCCCTTTGTCTCAGGCAGCTGTGTGAAGAGGAGATTTCATCCGAGGTCTGACGTAGTACACCATGAGAGGCTGGAGAGCTGTTCCAGAAGATTTTTGTGTCTAAAAGACTTGTACATTGTTGCCAGGACGTTGTCCTCGGTTTACTATTCTATGGGCATCCCATGCATCCCTCAACCCCATCCAAGTGTATTACCCCTAATAAAATAAACAAAATAAAAAAAAACAAGCTCAAGGGCTGTTTACTGTCTCCTGTGTGTAAGATCTGAAGCAAATGTGTGTTGCCTGGCTGTGAAGGACTATAGAGGGACCCAAAGCCCAGCAATTACTAAGGGGGTAGTACTACACTTACTAAGTTTTGCAAAGCTTGTTCTTTCTTTCTTTTTCCACTTGCACCATAATGTTTGTAAATGTTTATTCAGAATATTTTATAGATTATATCAGTGATGAGATCATCTTATTTGTGGAATCTATGTAACATCTGATGAAAAGAAAAAAAAACTATATACTGTATATAAAATATACAAAAACCTTACAAAGAAATACTTTGGGGAGGAATTTACAACATATTTCACTTTTTGCACATTGACCACCTAACTGTGTAATGAGAAATGAAAAAAAATAATAGGAATTTTCTTTGCCCCCATCAGAGTGCCCCCTTGCATCAGTGGTCCTCACCAGAGTCCCTTTTCACATCAGGTGCCCCCATTAGAGTGCCCCCTTACATTATCTTGACATATCAGACTGGATGTCGCTCCATTTCCTCAAATTGAACCTTTCCAAAACTGAGCTCCTGATTTTCACCCCAGCCCGTGCCCCCCTCCCCCCCACCCTCTCCATCATGACCAACAACATCACCATCAGTCCCACCCCACAAGCCAAAGTCCTAGGTGTCACCCTGGACTCAAACCTGTCCTTCCAACCCCATGTCCAATCGTTGGCAAACTCATGCAGGCTCCACCTCCGCAACATCTCCAAAATACGTTTGTTTCTAACCCCAGACACCACTAAACAACTCGTTCACTCCCTTATTATCTCACGTCTGGACTACTGCAACTCCCTTCTCACCGGCCTACCTCATCGCGGACTATCCCCGCTTCAGTCTATCCTTTTTTTTTTTTAATTTAAATATTTATTACATTTTTCATATTAATACAAAAACTCAAAAAGGGAAGTAATTCTCATACAGATAGACATTTATAGCATTTCTGCCTTTCCCTTACTAAAAACTCTTTTCTTTCCCATCCCACTACCCCTCCTTCCCACCCCTCCTCCCCCTCTGCAGACTCTAACCCATTCTATTCTCTTGAGGCTTTTTAATTTTTTGTTAACATCCTAGTTCATGTTTTCCTATATTTCTCTTTCATTCCTGCTCTTTCCCACTTTTCCCATCTCCTGAGATAAACTCTCATTCTATCTTCCTGCATATGATATGATCTTTCCATTCTACCTATCTGGTTTACTCTGTTAATCCAGTCCACCTCCTTCGGTACCTCGACTCTCCGCCAAAACTTGGGTATCAACCCTTTTGCCGCATTCAAGAAGTACCAAATACCTGAATCTTTATATTTATTTACAGATGTCTCCACATTGTGTAGGAGACACGTCGTTGGGTCTAATCCTATGTCAATTTCCGTTATTTCTTTAATCAACTTGACTATTGTCTTCCAAAAAGCCTGGATTTTCGGACATTCCCACCATATGTGAAACACCGTGCCTATATCTCCACATCCTCTCCAACACATATTTGAACTTTCCCCATTCATCTTGTGTTCTACACTCGGTGTGATGTGCCATCGTGTCACGCACTTATAATTAACCTCCACCTCTCTCATACTAACATTATCGTGTATCAATCTAAACATCTTTCTCTGTCTATCTTCATCAAACCCAACTCCCATATCTCTTTCCCATTTTGTCATAAAGTTTAACTTTGTGTTTGTGTCTAATTCTGTGAGTATTCTATACACTTTTGAAATACCGTGCTTCCCATCCCTTCGTGTCTCCAACAACCTTTCAAACATATTCCACTCCTGTTTTATTCTCAAAGGTTTCGGTAGTTTTCCAATAAAACTTTTCAATTGATGGTATTTCCACTCATCCATTCTAATAAAAATGTCTCCCTTATTCTCTATTAACTCTTTAAGTGATCTCAATTCCCCCTCCACCAATACATCTCTCAGTTGGGTATCCTCCTTTCTAAACCATCTCCCCAATATCTTGTTCTTTCCCGGAGGAAAGTACTCAGAATTCGTGAGAGGCATTAATATTGAATTAAATTCCCATTTCATATTTTTATGTAAATTGTCCCATACCCTAAAAACATTTAAAGTGTAAATACTTGTGGTTTCTTTGGTTCCCCTGAACTGTGGTGGGACCCATATCATCTGACTCAATCTAATGCCACTAAAATCATTTTCAATTGTTACCCAACTTTTCCCCTTATGGTTAAATGTCCAGTCATATATTCTTGCCAAAACCACTGCTTTATAGTATCTCTTGACATCTGGTAAACCCAATCCCCCTTTCTCTTTAGTCCTACTCAATGTTTCATATGCTATTCTAGGTTTTTTATTCTTCCATATGTATCTTGTTAACATTTTTTTCATTATCTTAAAGAAGGCTTCTGGAATTTTAATTGGTACCATTTGAAATCTATACAGTATTTTAGGCATAATTACCATTTTGACTAAGTTTATACGTCCTATCCAGGATGGATTTCCTCCTTCTAGTCTTTTTAAATCTTCCCTGATCTCATTTATCAATGAGATATAGTTTAATCTATACAAATGCTTAGATGAGGTAGTGAGTTTTATTCCTAGGTATTTTATCTCTTTTTCTCTCCATATAAAGGGGAATTCTTTTTGTAATTTTTCTTTTTCATTCTTTGATATATTAATATTCAGAATCTCTGTTTTCGTTGGATTAATTTTTAAATTTGATAGTTCACCGTACTCCTTCAGAATCTTCATTATATTTGGGAGAGTTATTCGGGGATTCCCCACGTAGAACAATAAGTCGTCCGCAAAGGCCGCTACTCTATGTTCTATGGATTCTATCTGAATTCCCTTTACCGATCCACTATTTCTTATTATTGACAACAGAGGTTCGAGTGACAATACATACAGCAGAGGGGACAGAGGACAGCCCTGTCTTGTACCATTTGACATTCCAATGGGTTCTGATCTCTCCCCATTTACCGTGATGATTGCAGTAGGCTCCCTATATAGTTTACTTATCCACTCTCGCATTCTATCTCCTATCCCCAACACTTTTAAGTTATCCATCATAAAGCCCCAGTCCACTCTATCAAATGCCTTCTCCGCATCAATTGACAAGAGCACCACCGGGGCTTTCCCTCTTCTACTCTTCTGAATAAGCATCAGGGTTCTCAAGCCGTTATCTCTACCTTCTCTCCCCGGTACAAAGCCCACCTGATCTCCGTGGATCCATTCAGGCATCAGATCTCTCAACCTGTTTGCTAACACCTTTGCATACAGTTTAGTGTCTGTGTTCAATAGTGAGATAGGTCTATAGCTGGAGCACTGCGATGGGTCCTTTCCCTCCTTGTGAATAAGTACTACATGTGCCTGTAGGGATTCTCTCCTTGCTTCCATCCCACCTCCCAGAGCATTCATATATTTCTCCAGCTTGGGTAACAATACTTCACTAAATTTCTTATAGTACCTAACTGTATAGCCACCCGGACCTGGACTTTTTCCCCCTCCTGTACTTCTTAATGCTATTTTAATTTCTTCCTGGGAGATTTCTGCGTCTAGGGAGTTCAACTGTGCTTCACTTAGTTTTGGTAATCCCGCATTTTTTAAGTATGTCTTCTTTTTTTCCTTAATTCCCTCTTGGGCTTCTTTTAGAGGGTCTTGGGGGCTAATATTATATAACTTTTTGTAATACTCCGTAAACACTTTAATAATCTCTTTATTTGAGTGGACCAGCTCCCCCTTTGAACTTTTTATCTTTTCTATATAATTCCTATTTTTCTTTTTATTCAAAGCTCTCATTAGATATCTTCCTGATCTGTCTCCCCATCTATACCTCTCGTTCAAAACCCTGTTGTATACTCTTCTCTTCTCCTCATCCATCAACCTCTCTAGCTCCTCTTTTTTATCCAGTAAGTTCTGTCTCGTATCTTTTGTTATTTTCTTCTTATGGATCTGCTCCAAGTCCAATATTTCTTTTAAGAGCCCACTGACCCTCTCTCTTCTTTCCTTTTTCTTCCTTGCTCCAGCCGCAATCAAGATTCCTCTTATGAATACCTTATGACTTTCCCAGACTGTAGCTATCGATACTTCCTCTGTTTCGTTCTCCTTAAAGTATACCTTAATCTCTTTCTCGATTTTCTGAACTATATCCTCATCCAGAAGAAGAACCTCATTTAACCTCCACCCTAATCCTCCCGTCCACCTTCTTCCCCATCTCAACTTCATCACGACCGGAGCATGATCCGAGAACGTCCTTGTCTCTATGTCAATTTTTACCAGATGATCTATTAGTTGATGTTCTATTAAGATGTAATCTAATCTCGAGTATGTCTCATGTGTATTAGAGAAGAAGGTATAGTCTCTGTCTTTCATATGCATTATTCTCCAGGTATCCACCAGTTGATATTCATGCATCACTTTTTTCAAAGCTCTCAGAGACCTACTCCCCTCTCTTTGCACAGGAGAGGTATTATCCTTTTGTGGGTCCATACAAAAGTTTAGGTCACCAGCTACTATCAAGCGCCCTTTTTTAAAGTCCATAAATTTTTTCAACAAGCCCTTCATATACTTCTCCGAGTTTTTATTGGGACAATATATATTGGCTAAAGTACACTCAATCCCCTGAAGTCTACCTTTTAAAAATAAGAACCTCCCCTCCGGGTCGGTTCTTCTATCCTCCAACTCAAATCTCATGTTCTTTGCCAAACCTATTGCAACCCCTTTTGCTCTTTTAATTGGAGAATCTGCATAGTACCATGTTGGACAGTATTTGGATTTCAATTTCACATTTGCCTCTATCTCAAAATGCGTCTCCTGTAAAAATACCACTGACGTAGCCCTGTGATGTAACTCATTAAACAACCTAAATCTCTTCCCTGGACAACTCAGCCCGTTCACATTATAGGTTATAAACTGTAATTCTTCCATCTTTCCCAATTAAGTCCATCTCTCTTCCAGATTGCCTCTTCCTCTTTATCCCTTCTGTCCTGCAGAGTGTTGACCCAATACCTCCTCCCCTCCCCTCCCCTCCTCCCACCCAACTCTCATCCCCCCCCCCTCCCTCCCTCCCCCCCCTCCCACCACCCCTCCCATCCTCCCCTCCCTTTCCCCTACCCATTTTTAGGCCTATAAACTGCCTACAAATCATTTGTGGATCTATTTCCACCATTGATTTAAAATTTGGGGCGTCAGCTCCGCCTATGTATGGTTCACCTCTCCTCCAGCCGCCCCGATTCCCTCTCTCTGTCGTCTAGATTCAACAAGAGTCTTTACTCTTTACCTCCCTGCCTTAATCGGAGCCTCCAAGCAGGTCTCAGCATCTGGAGGGGGAAGGCCAGAGGCGAGAGAGAGAAGTAAGAGGAAAAAAAAAAAAAAAAAAATTTCATTTTCCACTTAATTCTCCCTCCCCTCCCCCTCCACCCCCGGGGCCTCCCTCAGCCCGACCTGTTGCCAGTCCTCTTTTCTTATAACATTTATGTTTCCTATATCTTCTTTTTCTTCTTCCCACCCAGGTATCTCCATTCTTTGCAAGTCCAGTCTATCACAGAAATCTCTTAATTCATCCGGAAATCTCAGGTACGCTGTGACCCCATTTTTCCAGCCAATCAGAAATGCTGAGGTACCCCATCTATACTGTACATTCTGTTTTCTCATTTGCTCCAACAGGGGTTTCAGGGATCTCCTTCTCCTTAGGGTCTCTACTGTTAAGTCCGCATAGATTTGGATAGTCAAGTCTCCACACTTAATTAATGATCTTCCCTTGATCTTCTTCCAGATCTCGTCTTTGGCCCCAAAATTTTGGAACTGGACAATTATGTCCCTCGGTCTTTCCTTCTCATTAGCCCGTTTGAACTTTCCTACCCTAAACACTCCGTCCAAATCGATCCCATCAGATTCCGGTTTATCTCTTATGGAGTTTAGGGTTTTTTTAACTAGTTCATATAGTATTTCCCCTTTAGCAGTCTCTGGGATTCCTCGTATTCTAAGGTTACTCCTTTCTTTATTTTCTTGAACTTCCATCCTAAAGATCATTTTTTTCTGGTTATTTTCTAATTGGCTTATTCTTTCCCTTAAATTATCTATTTTCTGGGCCTGGATTTTAACTTTCTCCTCCGTTTCTTCCACTCTTAATAGAAGGTGACCTAAATCATTTCGAATAGCTGTCATTTCATGTTTTATCGTTTTTTCCAAATTTTGAAACATTTCTGCCATCTCCTTCTTATTTGGTAATTGTAGTTCACCATCTAATTCTTTTTTTCCCAAGCCCTCCACTATTTGTTGGCTACCGCTGCTGTTCGTGCTCCATGATAATCTAGGGCTATTTCCTGAACTAGTGTCCATTTCCCCCTTTGCACCTTGGGCCCTTTCTGGCGTAGTATTTCCATATGATGTAAATTTCTTTATTGTTCCTGTTTGGGCCCCTTTGGGCCCTGCTCCCTTGGGACCTTTGTTCTTCATATCTTCTATATATCTTGATAGCCTTGCAATTTTTCCTATATCCTTTACTCTCCTGGGACACCTGGGCCTCCTTTCTTCTTCTCTTCTATCCCCTGGGAATCCTCCCCTCTTTGACCCCTTGGACACCTGTATCACTCAGGGGTTCACCATGCAATAAGCCCCCAACAGTTTTCACTCACCCTTCCCTTCTCAGGACGGTGGTTCCAGGCTTATGTGGAGGGCCTTCACTGCTGCTCAGTCCTGGGGGGGATTCCTCGGGGTATCCGATACTTTGTTTCTTTCTTTCCACCTCCTTTCTCTCTCCTTGGGGATGGTCTTGGGGAAGAAGAATAAATGTCCTGATATTTGTGGGTCTCCCTGACCCAGGATCAAACAGCCGGCCCGGGGGATGCAGGCAACTATAAGCCGGCAGCACTTTATTTTATTAGAGCACCAACCAGCCTCCTCTTTCCCTCCGAGGTCCTCCTCAGCTGGTCCCTTTCTCCTGCTTCACTCCTCCACTGGCCGCACGGCTTTCCAGTCCTGTAGCACAGGGGTAGCCATCGTGTCACTGCCGCTCTGACAGGGAGCCGGCCGGCGTCTCTGCCTCCCAGTGATGCCTTGCGGCGAGCAGCGTGCTCACACCGCCCTGCTTCGTCTCCCCGGCAACCCGACAGCTGCACTGGAGTCTCTGCAGCGAGATCACCTTCCGGAGGTCCGTGCCCGCTCTCCTCTCCCCGCGCCAGTCTCTCCCCGCTTGGAGCCCTCCTCAAGCAGGTAGGGCTTCACTCCATGAGGGTCTCGGGAGGTTAGTTTTGGAGGTTTATCGGAGAGCACTCACATCGTGCTCTCCGACGCCGCCATGTTTAGGCTCCGCCCCACTCCTCCCAATGCAGTTCAGTTCTGATTGTTTTGGGAGATGAAATGTGGTGTAGGCAGCGCCGACATTATCTCTCTCGTGGCTAGAGGCAGTTCCACCTATGACAGGTACATGTTTACAACAGGCTGCTTGCTTGCCCGCTTCAGTCTATCCTGAACTCAGCGGCCAGACTCATCCACCTCACCAACCGCTCCGCATCTGCCACCCCCCTCTGTCATTCCCTCCACTGGCTCCCGATTGCCCAACGCATTAAATTCAAACTACTAACACAGACATATAAAGCTATTCATAACGCCGCCCCAAACTACCTCACTGTCCTGATACCCAAATACCACCCTACCCGTAATCTTCACTCCTCACAAGACCTCCTACTTTCTAGCTCCCTGGTCTCCTCCTCCCACGCCCGACTGCAGGACTTCCCCCATCCTCTGGAACTCATTACCCCAATCCATCAGACTGTCACCTACCCTCCTCACCTTTAGGCACACCCTGAAAACCCATCTCTTCAGGGAAGCCTACCCCGCCCTCACCTAACAGCCGATCTCCTCCTACCACTCCATCCCCCACAGCCACTTCCTCCTATACCACTATCCCCTCCCTCCTAGATTGTAAGCTCGAAAGAGCAGGGCCCTCGACCCCCTTGTGTATTGTTTTGTTACTGTATTGTCTCATGTACTGTCCCCCACTGTCCCCCTTTTAGCGCTATATAAATACTGTATAATAATAATTATCTCCCACACCCCAATAGAATGCTCCCCTTTTATCAGTGGTCCTCATCAGAGTCCCTCTTCACATCAGATGGTCCCATCAGAGTGCCCCCCATATGTCAGCCCCCTCACCAATAGAATGCCCCTCTTTAATCAGTGGTCCTCATCAGAGTTCCTCTTTACATCAGCTTTCCCCTTCATAATTTCCCCCTTTTCAGGTGTCCCCATCTGAAAAACTTCTTACATCATTTACCTACAACAGAGTGCAACCTTACAGCAACTGTCTCCACAAGAGCCTCCCTTACATCAATTGTCCCCGTTAAAATGTCCCCATAAAACAGTTGTCCCCAACAGCATCCCGCTTAATTGTCACCATCAGAGTCCCCCGTACATCAGTTGTCCCCCATTAGAAAGCATTAGTCTCCTTTGGAATTCCCCTTTTTTCAGGTGTCCCCATCCGAATGCCCCCTTACATCAATTGTCCTCGTCAGAATGCTTCATCGATAAGCGGACACACTCACATAAACCTGGGGGGGGGGACTAAAATATGGGGGGGGGCACAGCCAACCCCCATTACCCCCCTAGATCCTGGCCTGAACAGGAAGTAAAGGGAAAACTCCCCAATGGGATACAGGTGTAAAAAATCAAAAATAATTAAAATGTAACCTTTTGATGACCACGTAACTCATATATGGAGTGGTAAGGAGGGTGGACCTGGATGATCACACACTGGACATATGTGTCCATGGTGGCTGAGATTTCTGTGCTTAGAGTGCAATCCCCCCCTCCCAATTAAGACCCAGGTAAAGGGTCTCAGTAGGCAGACAGGAAAAGATCTAATTAGTGCATATGTTTGCAGGCAAAATATACAGTATTACTGCTTCCCAGTGAACTGGCTGGATTCATTGGGAATTCAGACACCTGATATTGAGAAAGCAAGACCACAAAAGGAAGCAGATGCTGTTGTCAGGAGCTGTGTAGGACACCAGAAATGAAACTGGAACTCCTGGAGCATATGGACTGCACAGGACCGGGAGTGGCGTCACACCTGGGAGATCCACCCCATAGAGGAGCGTGGCCACATGGTTTGGAGTGCTACTTTTTCAAGCCACAGAGGCTACACAGATCTTACAGTCAAATTACAGTCATTCCCTGCATTTATTTTACAAGATGGTAATGAACAAACTTGCATACAGAAATGGATGCTGATATTGCTGCTTGATGAACTCTACATGATCTATTCTGGAACACAAATCTAAAAATGAACTGAATCTGTACACTTACAAAGGACCACATTTTCTATAATGTGCAGCTTTGGCACATATTCGATGTGCATGCATTTTTTGAGGAGTGGAGGTATCTGGAATACCCCTGAGGCTTTTGTATTATTTATTTATTTACAGCCTTTTTTTTAACAACCTTTATTCAACAGCCTTTTATAAAATATTAAAAAATGCACATTATTTAAAAAAGAAGTACTTTATTTGATATGATGAAGATAAAAGGCAATAAATTGTGGTTAAAGTAAAGCTATAGACAAAACATTATTTTTCACATTTGGATAGGGTAAGGAAGGGTTATAACCCCTACTAGTTTTTGTGTTTGTTTTTGCATCTGTGTCCCCTTGGGGGGATTTACCTTTACTTCCCGTCCAATAGCCAAAACAGGAAGTGAGAGGAAATCCCTACAAATTAAGGGAATCTATTATGACCCCCAGGTCACCATAAGTAGTGTTCCCATTGGAAGCTCTCCCCTCTACTACTGTTCTGGGGACACATTTTGGATTGTCTTTTAGATTCTTCCGTTTCTCTTTCTTTCTTTCTTTCTTTCTTTCTTTCTTTCTTTCTTTCTTTCTTGGTATTGCACAGAGCAACCCCGATCCTCCTCTTCATGGGTTCCCTGGCAGCGATCTTGGCTCCACCTCTTCTTAGTGTGTCCCCATAGCAGGCCTATCTTATTTTATTTTTGTATTTATTTATTTTCTTTCTTTCTTTTTCTTCCAAATTTGGTTTGTCTCTATCCCACTGAAAACTTTGTCAATTCTGATGACTGTCCATGGGTGTCCTGCAGCTCCATATCCCTCCTTTCCCCCCTATCTTCTTTCTTTCTTTCTTTCTTTCTTTCTTTCTTTCTTTCTTTCTTTCTTTCTCTCTCTCTCTCTCTCTCTCTCCCCTCCCCTCCCTCCCTCCCTCCTTCTTTCTTTCTTTCTCTTCCTTCCTTCCTTCCTTCCTTCCTTCCTTCCTTCCTTCCTTCTTTCTTTCTTTCTTTCTCTCTCTCTCTCTCTCTCTCCCTCCCTCCCTCCCTCTTTCTTTCTTTCTCTTCCTTCTCTCTCTCTCTCTCTCTCTCTCTCTCTCTCTCTCTCTCTCTCTCTCTCTCTCTCTCTCTCTCTCTCTCTCTCTCTCTCTCTCTCTCTCTCTCTCTCTCTCTCTCTCTCTCCCTCCCTCCCTCCCTCCCTCCCTCCCTCCCTCCCTCCCTCCCTCCCTCCCTCCCTCCCTCCCTCCCTCCCTCCCTCCCTCCCTCCCTCCCTTCCTTCCTTCCTTCCTTCCTTCCTTCCTTCCTTCCTTCCTTCCTTCCTTCCTTCCTTCCTTCCTTCCTTCCTTCCTTCCTTCCTTCCTTCCTTCCTTCCTTCCTTCCTTCCTTCCTTCCTTCCTTCCTTCCTTCCTTCTTTCTTTCTTTCTCTTCCAAATTTATTTTGTCTCCACCCCACTGAAAACTTTGTGAACTCCAATGACCGTCCATGGGTGTCTTGCCACTCCATATCCCTCCTTTGCCCCCCTCCCTCCCCTCTTCTTTTTTTCTTCTTTTTTTTTCTTCCTCTCTTCCTCTCCCTGATTCTCTTGTCTTGTTTCCGTTTCCTCTTTTTTCTTATTTTCATTGCTGAATGGAAGGCCAACTCTAAAGCTGGCCATGCACTATACAATTTTCTGTCTAATTTCTACCCAATTTCTTTTAGATTTACCTATAAGTATGTAGTGCAGGTGTCTGCCCAATTGAATACAATTGAAAATGTTTTTTAGGTTTGACCCCCTATTATATGGTTTTTGGTAAATCTAAAGCAAAATTCTCAAGAAAATTGTAGAATGTATGGCCAGCCTTAATGGCCTTGGCAACACCTGTATTTACATTCATGTTCTTATCAATGCTCTTATACGAGCAGAATACCTTCAATTAGTTACTTTCCGAACCTTCGGCTGGTTCCAGTATGGAGCTAACTGAATTTAAATTATGCCTTTGTATGGTATGTTGGCATTGTTTTCCATTATTCTCTGTTTCCTTTTGAGCCTAATATTTCTAGCTTATGTGATGTACAAACTAAAGTATTCTTAATTGGATATAATTCACACTGGCCTCTGATGTTTGTAACAGGGGCAGACTGACAACTCATGAGGCCCCCGGGCAATAGGGGATCATGGGTCTCTGTGTCCTTGCCCAAACTCAAAAAAGCCTATGAAAAAGGTACCAGGGGCATCTCATGGGGCCCCCTACTGACCCCGGCCCCTTGGGCAGGGCCCGAGTTTCCAAATGGTCACTCCGCCCCTGGTTTGTAATAATTGCAAACGTTCAATAAACAAGATTAAACATAGAGCTTGTGGTAAAACTGTGTATGTTCTCATGTAAGTGTCCTTAAATTTCACATCAGTTGGGAATCTGCAATTGACCTTGACTTACTCTTGATGGGTGCTTGGTTAGGTTCCTCCATGAAAGCGCTCTCAAATATCGACTGGAAAGATCTCCAGAACTTTTCTTTAAAATCTCGACCAACGAATACATAGAGAATAGGGTTGATGCAGCTATTTATAACAGCCAAATTTTTACAGAGTGGTATTGCGATCAGTACAACATACCTAAGATGATGTTTGCCCCCAAATTCTAGAGACAGCTCCAGAAAGAAAAATAAATGGAGGGGAAACCAGCAGACAAAGAAGGCAATGATTACGGCTACAACGATTTTGAACGGCTTGCTAGACGTGGTCATGCGATTTCTTCGTATACGCAACAGAATGATTGCATAACATGAGATGATTACAGTTAATGGAATGACGAAACTGAAGATGAATCTTGAAATGGCTAAACCCGTCTCTACTACCATTATAACATTTTTATCATCAATGTTATAAGTGCAGACAGTTATCTTCCCAAAGACCTTTGTGCCAGAGAATATGAAATACGGCACACTGAAAATGATTGCTAGAATCCAAATTGCCAGAGCCACAAAGGATGCCAGTCTCGGGGTTCGGTGGTTTTGGCACCAAACAGGGTATATGACGGAGATGCAGCGATCAATGCTGATAGCGGTGATTAGGAAGATACTGGCATAAAGATTGATGAAGAAAACGGCATCATTCATTCTGCACATAAATTCTCCGAAAATCCAGTGAAAAGTCAGGGCTACGGTAACAATTCTGAATATGAGGACAAACATAAAGATGAAGTCAGCTATGGCTAAATTGAGAAACCACACAATGTTAACCGTCCTTTTCATCTTGAAAACGGTGAAATAGATGACCAGCCCGTTCCCTATTGTCCCGAGCAGAAAGGCCAAAGAGTGTCCAATCATGTAAATGATACGGAGAGCATATATCAATTTTTCATCATAGTCATCATAATTTGGTGTAATGGGTATATTGTCGGTGGCAGAGATGGTCATGGCCTCTCCTTGAGTGGCATCCTGCGTTGGATATGACTCGGTGAAACTCATTGTTCTCCCAAAACAGAATCAGGACCAAGAAATACTACAAAAAGCAAATAAAAACAAACATTTTTAATAGTAATTCTAGAAATCTCATGATGAAGAAAGGTATAAAAAAGAGTCAAATGACTAAACTTAAAGTGTTACTAAAGTAAAAAAATAAAAAATAATAAACTAATAAACATCTTATACTCACCTGTTCTGTGCAGTGGTATTGCACAGAGCGGCCCCGATCCTCCTCTTTATGGGTCCCCTGGCGGCGATTGTGGCTCCACCTCTTCTTAGTGTGTCCCCATAGCAGGCCTATTTTATTTATTTATTTATATCCGTTTTGTATTTTCATTTTTTTTCAGTATTTTTGGAGAGTATCACTTGGAAGAAAGAAGGATTACCTATGGATTGGAATCCCATCTTGTGAAAATGAAAACCAAAGACTTTTGGGGGTTCAGACATATACACTTTGTTGGACACTAAAAACATTGGGGATGATTTACTAAAGGTGCAAACTGCAAGTGCAGTTGCTTTATATCCAAGGGGAAGCTCTGAAATGAGGTGAAGCTCTGCTGATTTCTTTCATCCAATCATGTGCAAGCAAAAATGCTTTTTATTTATTTTACTTTCATGTTCCTCATAGATCCAGAGCAACTGCACTTTCAGTGCAATTCCAAGTGCACTTGGAGTGCACTTGCAGTGCACAGCCTATTTGCCTTTAGTAAATCACCCCATTGAGGGATGTATTGGGATGTACTTCATTGATGGTTTTGTGATTAATAATTAATTATTATTATTATTAGCTTTTCCATATTTGGAGATTAATTTTTTTCCCTCCAGACGTAAAGAGCGCCCCCTTGTCCTCTCTGATGACCTCAGGGTGAGGAACTCTACACCGAGTTCACTATATGAACCACTGATGTATTTATACATGGAGATCATATCCCCCCCTTATGTATTATACATGGAGATCATATCCCCCCTTATGTATTATACATGGAGATCATATCCCCCCCTTATGTATTATACATGGAGATCATATCCCCCCCTTATGTATTATACATGGAGATCATATCCCCCCTTATGTATTATACATGGAGATCATATCCCCCCTTATGTATTATACATGGAGATCATATCCCCCCTTATGTATTATACATGGTGATCATATCCCCCCTTATGTATTATACATGGAGATCATATCCCCCCCTTATATATTATACATGGAGATCATATCCCCCCTTATGTATTATACATGGTGATCATGTCCCCCCTTATGTATTATACATGGAGATCATATCCCCCCTTATGTATTATACATGGTGATCATATCCCCCTTATGTATTATACATGGAGATCATATCCCCCCTTATGTATTATACATGGAGATCATATCCCCCCTTATGTATTATACATGGAGATCATATCCCCCCTTATGTATTATACATGGAGATCATATCCCCCCCCTTATGTATTATACATGGAGATCATATCCCCCTTATGTATTATACATGGAGATCATATCCCCCCTTATGTATTATACATGGAGATCATATCCCCCTTATGTATTATACATGGAGATCATATCCCCCCCTTATGTATTATACATGGAGATCATATCCCCCCTATGTATTATACATGGTGATCATATCCCCCCTTATGTATTATACATGGTGATCATATCCCCCCTTATGTATTATACATGGAGATCATATCCCCCTTATGTATAATACATGGAGATCATATCCCCCTTATGTATAATACATGGAGATCATATCCCCCCTTATGTATTATACATGGAGATCATATCCCCCTTATGTATAATACATGGAGATCATATCCCCCTTATGTATTATACATGGAGAACATATCCCCCCCCCCTTATGTATTATACATGGAGATCATACCCCCCCTTATGCATTATACATGGAGATCATATCCCCCCTTATGTATTATACATGGAGATCATATCCACCCTTATGTATTATACATGGAGATCATATCCCCCTTATGTATTATACATGGAGATCATATCCCCCCTTATGTATTATACATGGTGATCATATCCCCCCTTATGTATTATACATGGAGATCATATCCCCCCTTATGTATTATACATGGAGATCATATCCCCCTTATGTATTATACATGGAGATCATATCCCCCCTTATGTATTATACATGGAGATCATATCCCCCTTAATCTCCTCTTCACAAGAGAGAATAAATTCAGTTCCTCTAATCTTTCCTCATAGCTGATCTCTTCCATGTCTCGTATCAGTTTAGTTGCCCTTCTCTGTACTTTCTCCAGTTCCCCAATGTTAATTTTGTGAATTGGCGCCCAAAACTGAACTGCATATTCCAGATGAGATATTACTAATGTCATCTTACCTGAAAAAATAGTTTAAACTTCCCTGCCTGGTCCTATTATATTAAAGGTGGAGTTCTACTCTGCCTTTCTTTACCTTAGTATAGAATTAGCCACACTAATCTCTTTATAAGCACAAACATAAAACATGTAGAAATGTTTGTGTGTGCTAGTATGTGTGTATGTATATGTAATGGTACTTACATGGATTTGCAGCTGTTGATGTTTATTCCCAAATCTGGGTTCTTCTAATGAACTTTGCTCATGGTGTTGAGACATATGTACATATGGTGTGTTGCATAAACACTTACCAGATTTCACTTAGCAGTACTAGGACATTTACAGTAACGTAACTTCCTCTTTCAATGAACGTCTTAATTAAAGCCTATATACAGTCGTGGCCATAAATATTGGTACCCCTGCATTTCTGTTAGATAATGCACCACTTTGCCCAGAAAATTGTCACAATTACAAATGTTTAGGCATTCTCACGATTATTTCTTTTGTTTGTATTGGTATGACACAAAAATTGGAGAAATAAAAAGCCAAATTTGACACATTCCACGCAAAACCCAAAAATGGACTGGACAAAATTATTTGCACACTCAATTTAATACCTGGTAGCACACCCCTTGAAAAAAAAAACTGAAATCAATGGCTTCCTGTAACCATCAATGAGATTCTTCCACCTCTCTACTGGAATTTTGGGGCGCTCTTCTTTCGTCAACTGCTCCGGGTCTCTCTGATTAGAAGAGTTCCTTTTCCCAACTGCTGTTTTGAGATCTCTCCACAGGAGCTCTATGGGATTGAGATCTGGACTCACTGCTGGCCAGTTCAGTCCTCTCCAGCGGTTTGTCTGAAACCATTTCTGGGGGCTTTTTGACGTGTGCTTTGGGCCCTTGTCCTGCTGGAAGACCCATGACCTCTGATGAAGACCCAACTTTCTGACACTGAGGCCTTACATTGCACTCCAGAATTCTTTGGTAGTTTTCAGATTTCATAGTGCCATGCACACGGTCAAGACTTCCAGTGCCTGAAGCAGCAAAGCAACTCCAAAACATCAGTGAAGCTCCACCATGTGTGACTGGAGGGACTGTATTCCTTTCTTTAAAGGCCTCATTACTTTTTGTGAAAACAGTACAAGTCCATCTCCAGAGATCTTAATGTTCCTGTGTCCACTGTGCAAAACATCGTCAAGAGGGATTACCAAATAGCTGTAATTTTGTGTTTCATCGTTCCACAGCACATTCTTCCAAAAGGATTTTGGCTTCTTCAGGTAAGTATTGGCAAACTCCAATCTGGCTTTTTAATGTTTCTGTGTCAGCAGTGGGGTCCTCCTGGGTCTCCTACCATAGCGTCCCTTTTCAGTCAGATGACGACGTATAGTGCAAGCTGACACAGTTGTACCCTATGCCTGAAGGTCAGCTTGAATTTGTCTGGAAGTTGATCGAGGTTCTTCAGCCACCATTCAAACAATTCTTTGTTGCAATCTTTGATCAATGTTTCTCTTTCGTCCATGTTCAGGGAGATTAGCTACAGTGCCATGGGCTGAAAACCTCTTGACGATGTTGCGCACAGTGGACACAGGAACATTAAGATCTCTGGAGATGGACTTGTAACCTTGAAATTGTCCACACTTTTCCCCAATTTTTGATCTCAAATCCTCAGACAATGTTTTACTGTTCTTTCTCTTTCTCCATGTGGCACACAGACACACAACAGAACGTTTTAGACAATGTTTCACCTTATTAACTGGTTGCTGGTGTGAATTCTATATTGTCAGCACCTGTTAATTGATACAGGTGAGTTTAATTACAAATTACAGGAGCATCAAAAACTAGGAATTCAATAATTTCTTACAATTTTGAGAAGGTGCCAATAATTTTGTCCAGTCCATATTTAGGATTTTGTGTAGAATGTGTCAGATTTGGCTTTTTGTTTCTGCATGTTTTTGTGTCATTCTAATACAAACAAAAGAAATAAACATGAGAATGGCAAAACGTTTTTAATTGCAGCAAATTTCTGAGTGAAATAGTACATTATCTAACAGGGTTGCCAATTTGTTTTGGCTATGACTGTATACGGTATATATAGTGTATGTATATCACCACCCTTGTAGGTGCTGCTGGATAGGATGGGTCCTTTGTCTTTTGCCCCAACCTTCTCAAGTACCTCTGCCCCTCTGACCCACCAGTTTTGGTTTTATTTGGTAGCTAGGCAAGTATAAAATGGATTAATAATGGTAATAATAAAATTTATCACACAAAGTGATTAACAATAGGGACTGGGAATAAGATGAAATTTGGCATCCAGATTGGCATAAACAGTAGCAAGGACACCTCAAGCGCAGCAGTGAGAAGTAGTAAAATATAATCCAAAAAGTGTTGGAACTATACTGCCAGAACACATTTTTGATAGTGATGCCAGTCCTAGACTGATGGGGCATGACAGTCCAAAAGAAAAATGAGGATGATAGGGGAGAGGAACAAAGGGGCTTGCAGAATAATTATCATGGGAGTGGTGGGACTCTGAGATGTTCTCCTCCCGGCTATCGTTGGGGCCCTTTAACAACATTAGTGCACTTAACAACTATCCCAGTAAAACTGCAAACAGTATAGATACATTAAAGTCTCAGCATAGGTTCAAGGTAGATGTGGTTCAAATGCAGTAAAGGTTCAGCATAACGTGGTATAGTTGCAGTCTATATACAAAGGAGGGGGAGGTGCAGCGCTGTACAAACTAACAGACAATAATGATATCAAGAATCAAATTCATATAATAGTGACTGTGTGCTAATAAAATAAAGCCACTTGGATGGTGGCTATAAAGTGAAAAGAGTGCAAAATAAAAAGAGTCCAATGAAGGGGTGCTCTTAAGATCCGAGATGATCCTCAGACGTTCAATGATTGGAACCGCAGGGTGATAAATAATGTAAAGATTGTGCACTCACCAGATACGCAATCTTTATGCGCATTTGTATATACTGTCACTGGACCTCTGGTGTCATCAAACTGGTCTGGTCAGATCTGGTCAGCATGACTATCGCTGCCTGGCACTTGGATGGATGCGGCTGCTCTGTAGATCTGGCTGGTTTTCACCAGAGCCAGATGCACAACAAAGATGGCCGCCGGGGCCCCTCATGGCGCCGTCGGCGTGTTGTCCAACCTACTGTAGCTTTCTGACGCGTTTTGAGCAAAAGCTCGTACTCATAGGGGTGCAGCTTACCTTGTTTGTTTGTTTTGCATCTGGCTCTGGTGAAAACCAGATCTACAGAGCAGCCGCATCCATCCGAGTGCCAGCACCTCCCCCTATAGCGTTGCACCTTCCCCTCCTTTGTATATTTACGTTTCTGAAGGTTGTATATGGTGCCTTTTTTGGTGTACAGCTGCTGTTTGTCCATTCAAGCGCTCACTTACTCTCCTTCTTTTTTTTTTTTTTTGATAGTTGCAGTCTGGGCAGGGGCGGACTGACCAATTGGAAACTCGGGCACTGCCCGAGGGCCCGGGGTCAGTAGGGGGCCCCATGAGATGCCCCTGGTACCTTTTTCATAGGCTTTTTTGAGTTTGGGCAAGGACACAGGGGCCCCATGATCCCCTATTGCCCGGGGGCCCCATAAATTGTCAGTCCACCCCTGAGTCTAGGTTTGAAATAAGTGTGGTATGGAGTACAGTATGGATTGGGTACACTTGGTGTCCTGCTCTGAACTGCATGCAAACTTCCAGAATGTAGGCAGCTGGGCTGAGCCTAAACTTACAGGGTAGTCAGTTGTACGGGGTAACAGGAGGCGGAGATTACCCACAAGTATTCTGCCATGCTTATGTGACAGGAAAGAAAAATATTGATAGGTCATAGCTACATAGTTACATAGTTAGTCTGGCTGAAAAAAGACAAAAGTCAATCCAGTTCAACCATAGAAAAAAAAAGTTATAATCCTACACCCACAGTTGATCCAGTGGAAGGCAAACAAAACCCCAGCAAAGCATGAACCAATTTGCTCCTCCTGGGAACAATTTCCTTCCTGATCCCCCAAGAGGATATTCCCTGGATCAACTTTACCTATAAATGTTATATCCAGTTATATTCTGTGTATCTAGGAAAGAATCCAGGACTGTTTTGAAGCAATCCACTGAGCTGGCCAGAACCAACTCTTGAGGGAGTCTATTCCACATTTTCACAGCTCTTACTGTGAAGAAACCTTTCTGTGTTTGAAGATTACATTTCTTTTCCTCCAGGTGTAAAGAGTGCTAATATGCTAATATGTAAGTATACAATTTTCCATTTTTAATGTAACAATTACACATACAGTATACGAAATATAACAGCAGACAATTTATAAAGACACCTTTCTAACATGAAATTTCCTAACTGCTCCAGTTACAGTTTATTGGAGTTATTTAGAAGTTAATTAAGCAACTGTGGCTGAAACAAAGTAGCGAAATGGTGCAATAATGTTGCAATTCCTAAAAGGGAAACTTTCTTTTGGCAACAAAGCTGGTGTAATACATACGATTGTTACATAATCTATTTTTTTAATCCATGCTACTAAAAATCACTTTTCTATTTCAATCAGAAGCCAGCTCTGAGTTTCTAACCATTTTTTAAAAATCACATTTTGCTTTCGTAAGATTATGATGCAATATTCTATGTACAAAAACTTAATTTCCTCCTCACACAGATCATGAAGCCAAATGACATCTATCTCCTGCATTTTTGGCATAATACTAAAGAATAAACAGAAAGAGATGCTGAGGATGCTGCTTGATTTGTATGATCTATTCTGTAACTTTTAAAAAGTCTACTGTATTTGTGTATTCTATAAAATCCTTCTCTAGAATTCATGATGTCGCTCCCTTCCTTAAACTGAACCTCTCCAAAACCGAGTTTCTTGTCTTCCCCCCAGCCCGGACACCCCCCCCCCATTGACTTCTCCATCACATCCAACAACGCCACCATCAAACCCGCCCCGCAGGCCAGAATACTTGGTGTCATTCTGGACTCCAATTCCGTGCTGAGAGTACGAGGGAACTAGAAAGTCCTGGGGAGCTTTTCGATCATGTTACTGCTGTGACAGTCAATCACTTCCATCACATGACCCAAATGCCCACCTCTGCCTCCCAGCATTTGTAACTCCTAAAGGGCCAGGAGGTGGTCAGCGAGAAGGAGTTAAAGTGTATCTCTTAGTTTTGATTAGAGTAGGGAAGGGTTTAAACCCCCTGCAAGATTTTATTACTTATCAAGGCTCTGTCCTCGGGCCCCTTCTCTTCTCCATCTACACCTCCTCCCTTGGCCAACTCATACACTCTCACGGCTTCAACTACCACCTCTATGCCGACTACAAACAAATCTATCTCTCAACCCCCCACCTCACCCCCTCGGTCTCCGCCCGAATCACACACCTACTGAGCGACATATCTGACTGGATGTCGCTCCACTTCCTTAAACTGAACCTCTCCAAAACGAGTTTCTTGTCTACCCCCCAGCCCGGACACCACCCCCCATTGACTTCTCCATCACATCCAACAACGCCACCATCAAACCCGCCCCGCAGGCCAGAGTACTTGATGTCATTCTGGACTCCAACCTATCCTTCCAGCCCCAAGTCCAATCTTTAACAAACTCATGCAGACTCCACCTCCGCAACATCGCCAAAATCCACGCGTTCCTAACCCCAGAAACCACTAAACAGCTCATCCACTCCCTCATCATATCACGACTAGACTACTGCAACTCCCTCCTCACTGGCCTGCCTCGCCGCTGGTTATCCCCGCTTCAGTCGATCCTGAATATGGCTGCCAGACTCATTCACCTTTCCAACCGCTCCGTCTCCGCCACCCCCCTCTGCCAATCCCTCCACTGGCTTCCGATTGCTCAACGGATCAAATTCAAAATCCTAACACTGACGTACAAAGCTGTCCACCATACTGCCCCGAACTACATCACTGACCTAATATCCAAGTACCGCCCAACACTCACACTCCGCTCCTCACAAGACCTCCTTCTCTCTAGTTCCCTGGTCTCCTCCTCCCATGCCCACCTCCAGGACTTCTCCAGGGTGTCACCCATCCTCTGGAACTCCCTGCCCCAACCCATCAGATTATCACCTACTCTCCTCTCCTTTAGGCGCACCCTGAAAACCCACCTCTTCAGGGAAGCCGCACAAATGCATTACCTTTCCGGGGTGTACACCATTTGGCGTCCTCCCGCACATGCGCATTTCGAGCGGTTGCAGAGCCGCGCAGCAGCGCGATCTGTCACCGGCCGTATACCTCGGACCAATCACAGCAGGTCACATGACAGTTGTATACAATGGATATCTTCATTCATGCCATCCATTGTATACTAGTGTCTAGCTGTGAATGGTCACAGCAGGTCACATGCACATGTCATGTGATTAGCTGTGGCCAAATCACAGCTAAGCACAAAAAAAAAAAAAACCCTGAATGAATCGATGTCATTCAGGTAAATGCTTGCTTATAAGTAATTCTTTGCTATAAGCAAATTGTGTAAAAAAAAAAAAATGCTGATCACTTCCCCAAAGTAGTACAATGTTACTATGGTAACATTGTACTACTTTGGTCATAGTAAAATATGAAAAAAAATCTTAAAAAAAATAAAAACAAATGTAATAAAACATAATTTTTTCATACTGTCACCAGTCAGTGTCCCTGATCACCACCATGCCAGTTATATGATGACGCTGTACTGCACTGGTGACAGTATGTAAAAAAAAAATTGTGAAAATAATTTTTTTAATTTTTTAATTTTCCGAAAAATTATGACAAAAAAAAATACAACTTCAAAAAACTCGCCATTCCTCTTATGAAGTACATCGGACTGTCTACTCTGCAAAAAGGGGTCATTTGGGGGATATCTGTACTGTTCTGACATTTGGGGAATATCTGTACCGTCCTGACATTTGGGGGATATCTGTACTGTCCTGACATTTGGGGGATATCTGTACTGTCCTGACATTTGGGGGATATCTGTACTGTCCTGACATTTGGGGGATATCTGTACTGTTCTGACATTCTTGGACCTCAAGAAATTAGATTGGCTGTCAGTACTTCAGGATTGATCAATTTTCAGATCTATACCATAGTTTGTGAACTCTATAACTTTCCTACAAACTAAAAAATACATCCTAATTTGGGTTATTTTCACCAAAGACATGTAGTAGAATACATCTCGGCCTAAATTTATGAAGAACAATTATTTATTTGTAAACTTTTATAAAAGAAACAAAGAAAAACATGTTTTTTTTTCAAAATTTTTGGTCTTTTTTTGTTAATTTAGCAAAAAATAAAAACCCCAGCAGTGATTAAATACCACCAAAAGAAAGCTCTAATTGTGTGAAGAAAATTATAAAATTTTAGTTTGGGTACGATGTTGTATGACCGCGCAATTGTCATTCAAAGTGTGAGAGCGCTGAAAGCTGAAAAATGGCCTGGTATTGAAATGGTTAATTTCACAGGTTTTGTAATAATGGTTTCTATTGCATGCATGACAGAATACAAAGTACAAGCCAACAGATCTCAGCTACATAAATGACAAATCATGAACTGCAGTTTACGGTAAATGATATACAGGTCATGAAGTATACACAGGGATTCCTCCGGGTGCTCCGGTTTCCTCCCACACTCCAAAGACATGCTGGTAGGTTAATTGGCTCCTGTCTAAATTGTCCTAGTTTCATCCCTGGCCATGCAGGATCTCCTGCATGGTAGGGGTTGGGCTCTCAGGCACTGCCCGAGGGCCCAGGCTCAGTAGGGGGCCCCATGAGATGCCCCTAGTACCTTTCATAGGCTTTTTATGGGTGTGTATACAGCTCAATTGTGTGTATACAGTTCAGTATAAGGAGTTTTTCTGATTATTATTATTTTTTTTTTTGTATTGGTTGAACTACATTGTAGATGTCTGTTTTTTTTCAACAATATAATAATGACAAAAAAAACCTGCAAATTAATGTAACAGCTCAGTTGTGTGTATACCAGGGGCGGACTGACCATTTGGAACTCAGCACTGCCCGAGGGCCCGGGGTCAGTAGGGGGGCCCCATGAGATTCCCCTAGTACCTTTCATAGGCTTTTTATGGGTGTGATTTGAGTGTGGGTGTGGACATAGGGGCCCCATGATCCTCTATTACCTGGGGGCCCTATGAGATGCCCCTGGTACCTTTCATAGGCTTTTTTGGGTGTGGTTTGAGTGTGGGTGAGGACATAGGGGCCTCTTTTTTCCTGTTCTTTATTGGATATATACTAATTGTATATCATTTATGGGGTCATGGGTTCAGTTCCCAACCATGGCACCTCCTGCATGGAGTTTGCATGTTCTCCCTGTGCTTGCATGGGATTTCTTCGGGTACTCCGGTTTCCTCCCACACTCCAAAGACAAGCTGGTAGGTTAATTGGCTCCTGTCTAAATTGTCCTAGTTTCATCCCTGGCCATGCAGGATCTCCTGCATGGTAGGGGTTGGGCTCTCAGGCACCGCCCGAGGGCCCAGGGTCAGTAGGGGGCCCCATGAGATGCCCCTAGTACCTTTCATAGGCTTTTTATGGGTGTGTATACAGCTCAATTGTGTGTATACAGTTCAGTATAAGGAGTTTTTCTGATTATTATTATTTTTTTTTTATATTGGTTGAACTACATTGTAGATGTCTGTTTTTTTTCAACAATATAATAATGACAAAAAAAAACTGCAAATTAATGTAACAGCTCAGTTGTGTGTATACCAGGGGCGGACTGACCATTTGGAACTCAGCACTGCCCGAGGGCCAGGGGTCAGTAGGGGGGCCCCATGAGATGCCCCTAGTACCTTTCATAGGCTTTTTATGGGTGTGGTTTGAGTGTGGGTGAGGACATAAGGGCCCCATGATCCTCTATTACCTGGGGGCCCCATGAGATGCCCCTGGTACCTTTCATAGGCTTTTTATGGGTGTGGTTTGAGTGTGGGTGAGGACATAGGGGCCCCATGATCCTCTATTACCTGGGGGCCCCATGAGATGCCCCTGGTACCTTTCATAGGCTTTTTTGGGTGTGGTTTGAGTGTGGGTGAGGACATAGGGGCCCCATGATCCTCTATTACCTGGGGGCCCCATGAGATGCCCCTGGTACCTTTCATAGGCTTTTTCGGGTGTGGTTTGAGTGTGGGCAAGGACACAGGGGCCCCATAATCCCCTGTTGCCCGGAGGTCCCATGAGTTGTCAGTCCGCCCCTCATGGTGGGGCTTACTGATTGAAGATTGGAGCCCGCTAGTTCAGCCTATTCTGAGAAAACTGTTTGGATCTGTTAAGTCCCGTGATAATATGTCTTCTTTTAAAAGTTATGGTAATATATCTTCTTATATAAGTGTCCTTTCATTTTACAACAGCTGAGAATCTGCAGTTGACCTCGATTTACTCCTTGGGCCAGTTTGGATAGGTTCCTCCATGAAAGCGCTCTCAAATACGGACTGGAAAGATCTCCAGAACTTTTCTTTGAAATCTCGACCAACGAATACATAGAGAATAGGGTTGATGCAGCTATTTATAACAGCCAAATTTTTACAGAGTGGTATTGCGATCAGTACAACATACCTAAGATGATGTTTGCCCCCAAAATCTACAGACAGCTCCAGGAAGAAAAATAAATGGAGGGGAAACCAGCAGACAAAGAAGGCAATGATTACGGCGACAACGATTTTGAACGGCTTGCTAGACGTGGTCATGCGATTTCTACGGATACGCAACAGAATGATTGCATAACATGAGATGATTACAGCTAAAGGAATGACGAAACTGAAGATGAATCTTGAAATGGCTAAACCCGTCTCTACCATCATGACTTTTTCACCATCAATGTTGTAAGTGCAGACAGTTCTCTTCCCAATGACCTTTGTGTCTAAGAATACGAAATACGGCACACTGAAAATGATTGCTAGAATCCAAATTGCCAGAGCCACAAAGGATGCCAGTCTCGGGGTTCGGTGGTTTTGGCACCAAACAGGGTATATGACGGAGATGCAGCGATCAATGCTGATAGCGGTGATTAGGAAGATACTGGCATAAAGATTGATGAAGAAAATGGCATTGTTCATCCTGCACATAAATCCTCCGAAAATCCAGTGAAAATTTATGGCCACGGTGACAATTCTGAATATGAGGACAAACATAAAGATGAAGTCAGCAATGGCTAAATTGAGAAACCACACAATGTTAACCGTCCTTTTCATCTTGAAGACGGTGAAATAGATGACCAGCCCGTTCCCTATTGTCCCGAGCAGAAAGGCCAAAGAGTGTCCAATCATGTAAATGATACGAAGGGCATATCTCAGTCTTGCATCATTGTCATTATAGGCCGGCACAATGGCCATATTATTGGTGACAGAGTTGGTTACGGCCTCTCCTAGCGTGACATCAGAAGTTGGATATGACATTGTGAAATTCATTGTTCTCTCAAAACCAAATCAGGACGAAGAAATGCTACAAAACATAAAGGTGAAAACAGAAAAGTTTAATAGTCAATCTAGACTTGTAGAAATATATATATATAGAAATAAACATTTACATTTGTGCTAGGAGGGGGGATTTGCTTTGGGTTTTTCTTTCTATAAAAGTAATATGGTGGAGGGGAAATTTTTTTTTTTTTGGGATAGGGGGATTTGTGCTAATAGGAATGATTGGGGGGATTTTTGCAAGGAGGGGAAATTTGCAGTTGGGAATTGGTGCAAGGATGGGGGATTGAGGGAGGTGTGCTAAGAGTGGTGATTTAGGAGGATTTGTGCTAGGTGGGGGGATTTGTTTTGTTTTTCCATAAAAGTAATATGGTAGAGGGGAAATATTTGTTTGTTTGTTTGTTTGGGGGGAGGGGGGATTTGTGCTAATAGGAATGATTAAGGGGGATTTCTGCAAGGATGGGGGATTGAGGGAGGTGTGCTAAGAGTGGTGATTTAGGAGGATTTGTGTTGGGAGGTGGAATGGAGAAAGAGGATTTGTGCTAGGAGGGGGGATTTGTTTTGTTTTTCCATAAAAGTAATATGGTAGAGGGGAAATATTTGTTTGTTTTTTTTTGTTTTTTTTGGGGGGGGTGATTTGTGCTAATAGAAATGATTAGGGGGGATTTGTGCAAGGATGGGGAATTTGGGGAGGTGTGCTAAGAGTGGCGATTTAGGGGGATTTATGTTGGGAGGTGGAATGGGGAAAGAGGATTTGTGCTAGGAGGGGGGATTTGCTTTGGGTTTTTTTTTCTATAAAAGTAATATGGTAGAGGGGAAATATTATTTTTTGGGGTGGGGGGATTTGTGCTAATAGGAATGATTGGGGGGATTTTTGCAAGGAGGGGAAATTTGCAGTTGGGAATTTGTGCAAGGATGGGGGATTGAGGGAGGTGTGCTAAGAGTGGTGATTTAGGAGGATTTGTGTTGGGAGGTGGAATGGAGAAAGAGGATTTGTGCTAGGTGGGGGGATTTGTTTTGTTTTTCTATAAAAGTAATATGGTAGAGGGGAAATATTTGTTTGTTTGTTTGGGGGGAGGGGGGATTTGTGCTAATAGGAATGATTAGGGGGGATTTGTGCAAGGATGGGGAATTTGGGGAGGTGTGCTAAGAGTGGCGATTTAGGAGGATTTGTGTTGTGAGGTGGAATGGACAAAGAGGATTTGTGCTAGGTGGGGGGATTTGTTTTGTTTTTCCATAAAAGTAATATGGTAGAGGGGAATATTTGTTTGGTTTTTTTTTGGGTTTTTTTTGGGGGGGTGATTTGTGCTAATAGGAATGATTAGGGGGGATTTGTACAAGGATGGGGAGTTTGGGGAGGTGTGCTAAGAGTGGCGATTTAGGAGGATTTGTGTTGGGAGGTGGAATGGGGAAAGAGGATTTGTGCTAGGAGGGGGGATTTGCTTTGGGTTTTTTTTTCTATAAAAGTAATAGGGTAGAGGGGAAATATTTTTTTTTTGGGTGGGGGAATTTGTGCTAATAGGAATGGTTGGGGGGATTTTTGCAAGGAGGGGACATTTGCAGTTCGGAATTTGTGCAAGGATGGGGGATTGGGGGAGGTGTGCTAAGAGTGGCGATTTAGGAGGATTTGTGTTGGGAGGTGGAATGGACAAAGAGGATTTGTGCTAGGAGGGGGGATTTGTTTTGTTTTTCCATAAAAGTAATATGGTAGAGGGGAAATATTTGTTTAGTTTTTTTGGGGTTTTTTTTTGGGGGGGGGTGATTTGTGCTAATAGGAATGATTAGGGGGGATTTGTGCAAGGAGGGGGGATTTGTTTTGTTTTTCCATAAACGTAATATGGTAGAGGGGAAATATTTGTTTGGGGTTTTTTTGGGGGGGTGATTTGTGCTAATAGGAATGATTAGGGGGGATTTGTGCAAGGATGGGGAATTTGGGGAGGTGTGCTAAGAGTGGCGATTTAGGAGGATTTGTGTTGGGAGGTGGAATGGGGAAAGAGGATTTGTGCTAGGAGGGGGGATTTGCTTTGGGTTTTTTTTTCTATAAAAGTAATAGGGTTGAGGGGAAATATTTTTTTTTTGGGTGGGGGAATTTGTGCTAATAGGAATGGTTGGGGGGATTTTTGCAAGGAGGGGACATTTGCAGTTGGGAATTTGTGCAAGGATGGGGGATTGGGGGAGGTGTGCTAAGAGTGATGATTTAGGAGGATTTGTGTTGGCAGGTGGAATGGAGAAAGAGGATTTGTGCTAGGAGGGGGGGGTTTGTTTTGTTTTGTTTTTCCATAAAAGTAATGTTGTAGAGGGGAAATATTTGTTTATTTGTTTGGGGGGAGGGGGGATTTGTGCCCATAGGAATGATTAGGGGGGTTTGTGCAAGGAGGTGTTCTAAGAGTGGTGAGTTAGGGGGATTTGTGTCGGGAGGTGGAATGGGGAAAGAGGATTTGTGCTAGAAGGGGGGATTTGTTTTTTTTTTTCTATAACAGTAATATGGTAGAGGGGAAATATTTGTTTGTTTGTTTTTTTTTGGGGGGGGGGTGATTTGTGCTAATAGGAATGATTGGGGGGATTTATGCAAGGAGGGGAAATTTGCAGTTGGGAATTTGTGCAAGGATAGGGGATTGGGGGAGGTGTGCTGAGAGTGGTGATTTAAGGGGATTTGTGTTGGGAGGTGGAATTGGGAAAAAGGATTTGTGCTAGGAGGGGGGATTTGTTTTGTTTTTTTGTTTTTCTATAAAAGTAATATGGTAGAGGGGAAATATTTATTTGTTTGTTTTTTTCCTAATTATGCTAATAGGAATGATTGGGGGGGATGTGTACAAGGAGGGGAAATTTGCAGTTGGGAATTTGTGCAAGGATGGGGGATTGGGAGAGCGGGATTTGTGTTTGAAGGGGGGATTTGGAGTGGGGAGGAGAAGATTTGTGCTTGGGTGGGAAATTTGGGGGGTAGAGCAATTGTGCGAGGAGGCAGATTTTTTTTTTGGGGGGGGGGTGAATATGTACTGGGGCATATGGGGAGAGAGAGGATTTGAGCTGGGAGGATGGGGGAGCAAAGATTTGTGGCACAAGGAGGAATTTCAGCAGGGGGGTGCATTTGGATTGGGAGGAGAGGGGAATTATGCTTAGGGGGCAAGCATGAAGATTAGTGCTTGATTTTTTTTTGGGTTGGGGGGATTTTTGCTCACACATAATCTTCATACATCTGGGGGGGGGGGGGGGCAATTTGGCATGTTCGACCTGGGCTCTAGATGACATGACCTTGTCCCAACACTGATGTTGATGGTAATATACTTTCTTGTTGGATCCAACCCTAACCATCAATTTAAACCACTCAATGAACAGCAATAAAAAACAATAGCAATAACCTAAATTAAGAATCCTAATAAAGAATCTTAGTCATTAATGTGTTTCTTGATGGAAATATAATGTGCAATATTAAATCAATATGTCTAACGAAGCAAGACAATTAAAATGTAATATATAAGAAATGAAATATAGTCTGAGATCCAATCGGGCTGATTTATTAAAACTGGAGAATGGAAAATCTGGTGCAGCTCTGCATAGAAACCAATCAGCTTCCAGGTTTTGTTGTCAAAACTTAATTGAACAAGCTGAAGTTAGAAGCTGATTGGCTCCCATGCACACCTATGCCAGATTCTGAGTGCTCCAGTTTTAGTAAATCTCCCCCAGTGAGTTTTGGCTGCTCTGCATGACTCTTTCAGAGACATTTACACTCACTTCCTGTCCCGGTGACAACACTTTACCAGCCAGGAAGTAAAAGCAACCCAGACAGAAATAAAAATGCTTCTTTCGGTTTGCAGAAGGCTAGATCCCCTGATTTTTATTCTTATTTAATTCTAACTATGAAGCTTACAGAAACATTTATAAAAACTAAAACTAAAATGTTTTTTTAGAAAAAATGTATAAAAAAACATTTTTTATTAATAGATTTTTTTTTATACAATCAAATGTAATGTTTTATATACAGTATATGAAATTTACAATTATTTAATTTTGTAATGAGTCACTTACATTGGTTCAGAGATACCATTATATATGTATAATTTATATTTATGGGGCGGCACAGTGGCTTAGTGGTTAGCACCTCAGCCTGGCAGCAGTAGGGTCATGGGTTCAAATCCCCACCACAGCAACACCTGTCTGGAGTTTGTATGTTCTCCCTGTGCCTGCATGGGTTTCCTCTGGGTACTCCAGTTTCCTCCCACACTCCAAACACATGCTGGTAGGTTAATTGGCTCTGCCTAAAAATTGCAAATTCTCCCTGTGCCTGCGTGGGTTTACTCCAGCTTCCTCCCACACTCCAAAGACATGCTGGTAGGTTAATTGGCTCCTGTGTAAATTGTCCCTAGTATGTGTATGTATGAATGTGAGTTAGGGACCTTAGATTGTACACCCCTTGAGGGTTAGGGACTGATGTGAATGTACAATATATATGTAAAGCGCTGTATAAATTGATGGCGCTATATAAGTACCTGAAATAAATAAATGTTTATGGACAGTAAAAGTAGCTAAATGGTTAGCACTTCCACCTGACAGTACTGGGGTCATTGGTTCAAATCCCAACCACAGCACCACCTGCCTGGAGTTTGCATGTTCTCTCTGTGCCTGTATGGGTTTCCTCCAGGTACTCCAGTTTCCTCCAAAGACATGCTGGTAGGTTAATTGGCTCTGCCTAAAAATTGCAAGTTCTCCCTGTGCCTGCGTGGGTTTACTCCAGCTTCCTCCCACATAGAGATGAGCGAAGAAATGAAAAATTCGATTCGACTGATTCGGCGAATTCGTGGACAATATTCGATTCGAGTCGAATAAATTCGCTGTGAATTTAACTTAAAAAAGGGTGTTTCTAGGCTTCAGAGAGACTTAATATTAGTGCAGAACACTGTACCTTTAATTTAAATGCCCTTGGAGTCTGCTGGGGAAGAGAAATAATACTGTCAGTCAGTATGACATGCAGATGAGTGCCGTCGATCTTAGAATCACCGCACACTTCACTCATTTGGGCAGTCACGGGGCCAAAACCAGAGTGTGGAGCCACAGTGTGGCGGTGGAGGCAGCAGCAATGGGAGGCCATACAGCACCCTATGACAAAAATGGAAACCACCAGCAGTGTGAGGAGACCTGAAAGTGGCACATGGCAGAGTGTGGCGATAGAGACAGCAGCAATGGGAGGCCGTACAGGGACCCATGACACACTCTGGACCTGGCAGCAGCATGAGGAGGCGGTACAGGGGCCCATGACAGATTACGGGCCTGGCAGCAGCATGAGGAGTCGGTACAGGGGCCCATGGCAGATTACGGGCCTGGCAGCAGCAATGGGAGGCCGTACAGGGACCCATGACACACTCTGGACCTGGCAGCAGCATGGGGAGGCGGTACAGGGGCCCATGACAGATTACGGGCCTGGCAGCAGCATGAGGAGTCGGTACGGGGGCCCATGACACACTCTGGACCTGGCAGCAGCATGAGGAGGCGGTACAGGGGCGCATGACAGATTACGAGCCTGGCAGCAGCAACTTGGACAGGAGGACGTTCAGCTTCTGCACCGTCGGGTGCGTGCTCGCAAACTGTTGTCTCTTGGAAACGGATTCCAAGAAAGACTGCTGACGGAATCCGTGAAGAGGAGTAGCAGGAGAAGGAGCATCTGAACGAGCGGAATATGCCAACAAGCGACAACAGTGGCCCATGACAGATTACGGGCCTGGCAGCAGCATGAGGAGTCGGTACGGGGGCCCATGGCAGATTACGGGCCTGGCAGCAGCTATGGGAGGCCCGTAATCTGCCAGCACCCTATGACAAAAAATGGAACCCACCAGCAGTGTGAGGAGACCTGAAAGTGGCACATGGCAGAGTGTGGCGATGGAGACAGCAGCAATGGGAGGCCGTACAGGGACCCATGAGAGACTCTGGACCTGGCAGCAGCATGAGGAGGCGGTATAGGGGCCCATGGCAGATTAGGGGCCTGGCAGCAGCTATGGGAGGCCCGTAATCTGCCAGCACCCTATGACAAAAAATGGAACACACCAGCAGTGTGAGGAGACCTGAAAGTGGCACATGGCAGAGTGTGGCGATGGAGGCAGCAGCAATGGGAGGCCGTACAGGGACCCATGAGAGACTCTGGACTTGGCAGCAGCATGAGGAGGCGGTATAGGGGCCCATGGCAGATTAGGGGCCTGGCAGCAGCTATGGGAGGCCCGTAATCTGCCAGCACCCTATGACAAAAAATGGAACACACCAGCAGTGTGAGGAGACCTGAAAGTGGCACATGTTTGGGGCATGATTCATGGCGGATTTAGTCAGTTGTGTCAGGAACTGGTGGTTTGAAATCCAGACTAATCCACGCCTGATTCATTTTCACAAACGTGAGTCTCTCCACACTTTGGGTGGACAGTCGTGTCCTCCGCGGAGTTGCAATACCTCCTGCCGCACTAAACACGCGCTCCGATGCCACGCTACTGGCCGGGCATGACAGCCTTTCAAGGGCAAATTCAGCTAGTTGGGGCCAAAGGTCAAGTTTCGTTGCCCAGTAGTCAAGGGGATTGTCTACCTCGGTTGGCAGGGTGCTGTCCAAGTAGGCCTAAGCCTGTTGTTTGAGGTCCTGCTCCAGGTCCACCTGATGCTGCTGCTGCTGCTGCGGCTGGTTAGTAGTTTCCTCACTGCGCTGGTGAAGAAAGCTACTCATCATCGACTGCAGACTGAGGCAGCCGCTGCTGGTGGAGCTGCCACTGCTCCTACCACCCCACCCCTCCCCTGCTGCCATGGCAGCGGAACACGAGCGCACAGGGCCCACAGTGTCTGAGGATGGACGTTGGCGCAGACAGGCAGAGACCAGCTGACTACATAGGTGTTTTTTATAGTACGTTATTTTGGCCTCCCTCTCAGCAGGTGTGAAAAAGGCCACCATTTTTGAACGGTAGCGAGGGTCCAACAAGGTGGACAGCCAAAAGTCATCCCTCTGTCTGATGGTTATTATTCGGCTGTCGCTACGCAAGCAACCGAGCATGCTATGGGCCATTTGTGCCAAGGAATGCGAGGGACTCCCTGCCTCCATCTCCACAGCATACTGCCACGGTGCGTCTAGGTCCTCTGTCTCCTCTTCCTCCTCCTCTACCAGATGCTCCTGCTCCTCCACTCCTGTCCGCTGAGTGGAAAAACCACCCATTTCACTCAATAATTCCTGAGCACCAATGTCCTCCTCTACCTCCTCCTCTTCTTCCAGTCCTGCCCCCACAGGGGCCATGTGGCGTTGAGATCTGTGCGCCACGTCTACCGCACCCTGACCAGCCATTGTTAACAGCATTTGTTCCAGGACGTGCAACAGAGGAATGACGTCGTTCATCCCATAGTCCTGCCGACTCACGAATAGCGTGGCCTCCTCAAAGGGCCTGAGCAAGCGCAGGTGTCACGCATGAGCTGCCAATGGCTGACATCTAAGTTACACAGGGAGTACCTTTATCTGCTTTTAACATCAGGAAATCTGTGATGGCCTTTTGCTGTTCGTAAAGGCGGTCTAACATATGTAGGGTTGAATTCCACCTTGTTGCAACGTCACAGCATGAGGAGTCGGTATAGGGGCCCATGGCAGATTAGGGGCCTGGCAGCAGTTATGGGAGGCCCATAATCTGCCAGCACCCTATGACAAAAAATGGAACACACCAGCAGTGTGAGGAGACCTGAAAGTGGCACATGGCAGAGTGTGGCGATGGAGACAGCAGCAATGGGAGGCCGTACAGGGACCCATGAGAGACTCTGGACCTGGCAGCAGCATGAGGAGGCGGTATATAGGGGCCTACGGCAGATTAGGGGCCTGGCAGCAGCTATAGGAGGCCCGTAATCTGCCAGCACCCTATGTCAAAAAATTCAACACACCAGCAGTGTGTGAGGAGACCTGAAAGTGGCACATGGCAGAGTGTGGCGATGGAGACAGCAGCAATGGGAGGCCGTACAGGGACCCATGACAGACTCTGGACTTGGCAGCAGCATGAGGAGGCGGTATATAGGGGCTTATGGCAGATTAGGGGCCTGGCAGCAGCTATAGGAGGCCCGTAATCTGCCAGCACCCTATGTCAAAAAATTCAACACACCAGCAGTGTGAGGAGACCTGAAAGTGGCACATGGCAGAGTGTGGCGATGGAGACAGCAGCAATGGGAGGCCGTACAGGGACCCATGACAGACTCTGGACTTGGCAGCAGCATGAGGAGGCGGTATATAGGGGCCCATGGCAGATTAGGGGCCTGGCAGCAGCTATGGGAGGCCCGTAATCTGCCAGCACCCTATGTCAAAAAATTCTACACACCAGCAGTGTGTGAGGAGACCTGAAAGTGGCACATGGCAGAGTGTGGCGATGGAGACAGCAGCAATGGGAGGCCGTACAGGGACCCATGACAGACTCTGGACTTGGCAGCAGCATGAGGAGGCGGTATATAGGGGCCCATGGCAGATTAGGGGCCTGGCAGCAGCTATGGGAGGCCCGTAATCTGCCAGCACCCTATGTCAAAAAATTCAACACACCAGCAGTGTGTGAGGAGACCTGAAAGTGGCACATGGCAGAGTGTGGCGATGGAGAAAGCAGCAATGGGAGGCCGTACAGGGACCCATGAGAGACTCTGGACCTGGCAGCAGCATGAGGAGGCGGTATATAGGGGCCTATGGCAGATTAGGGGCCTGGCAGCAGCTATGTGAGGCCCGTAATCTGCCTGCACCCTATGTCAAAAAATTAAACACACCAGCAGTGTGAAGAGACCTGAAAGTGGCACATGGCAGCAGAGTGTGGCGATGGAGACAGCAGCAATGGGAGGCCGTACAGGGACCATGACAGACTCTGGACTTGGCAGCAGCATGAGGAGGCGGTATATAGGGGCCCATGGCAGATTAGGGGCCTGGCAGCAGCTATGTGAGGCCCGTAATCTGCCTGCACCCTATGTCAAAAAATTAAACACACCAGCAGTGTGAAGAGACCTGAAAGTGGCACATGGCAGCAGAGTGTGGCGATGGAGACAGCAGCAATGGGAGGCCGTACAGGGACCATGACAGACTCTGGACTTGGCAGCAGCATGAGGAGGCGGTATATAGGGGCCCATGGCAGATTAGGGGCCTGGCAGCAGCTATGTGAGGCCCGTAATCTGCCAGCACCCTATGTCAAAAAATTTAACACACCAGCAGTGTGAAGAGACCTGAAAGTGGCACATGGCAGCAGAGTGTGGCGATGGAGACAGCAGCAATGGGAGGCCGTACAGGGACCATGACAGACTCTGGACTTGGCAGCAGCATGAGGAGGCGGTATATAGGGGCCCATGGCAGATTAGGGGCCTGGCAGCAGCTATGTGAGGCCCGTAATCTGCCTGCACCCTATGTCAAAAAATTTAACACACCAGCAGTGTGAAGAGACCTGAAAGTGGCACATGGCAGCAGAGTGTGGCGATGGAGACAGCAGCAATGGGAGGCCGTACAGGGACCCATGAGAGACTCTAGACTTGGCAGCAGCATGAGGAGGCGGTATATAGGGGCCCATGGCAGATTAGGGGCCTGGCAGCAGCTATGTGAGGCCCGTAATCTGCCTGCACCCTATGTCAAAAAATTAAACACACCAGCAGTGTGAAGAGACCTGAAAGTGGCACATGGCAGCAGAGTGTGGCGATGGAGACAGCAGCAATGGGAGGCCGTACAGGGACCATGACAGACTCTGGACTTGGCAGCAGCATGAGGAGGCGGTATATAGGGGCCCATGGCAGATTAGGGGCCTGGCAGCAGCTATGTGAGGCCCGTAATCTGCCTGCACCCTATGTCAAAAAATTTAACACACCAGCAGTGTGAAGAGACCTGAAAGTGGCACATGGCAGCAGAGTGTGGCGATGGAGACAGCAGCAATGGGAGGCCGTACAGGGACCATGACAGACTCTGGACTTGGCAGCAGCATGAGGAGGCGGTATATAGGGGCCCATGGCAGATTAGGGGCCTGGCAGCAGCTATGTGAGGCCCGTAATCTGCCTGCACCCTATGTCAAAAAATTAAACACACCAGCAGTGTGAAGAGACCTGAAAGTGGCACATGGCAGCAGAGTGTGGCGATGGAGACAGCAGCAATGGGAGGCCGTACAGGGACCCATGAGAGACTCTAGACTTGGCAGCAGCATGAGGAGGCGGTATATAGGGGCCCATGGCAGATTAGGGGCCTGGCAGCAGCTATGTGAGGCCCGTAATCTGCCTGCACCCTATGTCAAAAAATTAAACACACCAGCAGTGTGAAGAGACCTGAAAGTGGCACATGGCAGCAGAGTGTGGCGATGGAGACAGCAGCAATGGGAGGCCGTACAGGGACCATGACAGACTCTGGACTTGGCAGCAGCATGAGGAGGCGGTATATAGGGGCCCATGGCAGATTAGGGGCCTGGCAGCAGCTATGTGAGGCCCGTAATCTGCCTGCACCCTATGTCAAAAAATTTAACACACCAGCAGTGTGAAGAGACCTGAAAGTGGCACATGGCAGCAGAGTGTGGCGATGGAGACAGCAGCAATGGGAGGCCGTACAGGGACCATGACAGACTCTGGACTTGGCAGCAGCATGAGGAGGCGGTATATAGGGGCCCATGGCAGATTAGGGGCCTGGCAGCAGCTATGTGAGGCCCGTAATCTGCCTGCAACCTATGTCAAAAAATTTAACACACCAGCAGTGTGAAGAGACCTGAAAGTGGCACATGGCAGCAGAGTGTGGCGATGGAGACAGCAGCAATGGGAGGCCGTACAGGGACCATGACAGACTCTGGACTTGGCAGCAGCATGAGGAGGCGGTATATAGGGGCCCATGGCAGATTAGGGGCCTGGCAGCAGCTATGTGAGGCCCGTAATCTGCCTGCACCCTATGTCAAAAAATTTAACACACCAGCAGTGTGAAGAGACCTGAAAGTGGCACATGGCAGCAGAGTGTGGCGATGGAGACAGCAGCAATGGGAGGCCGTACAGGGACCATGACAGACTCTGGACTTGGCAGCAGCATGAGGAGGCGGTATATAGGGGCCCATGGCAGATTAGGGGCCTGGCAGCAGCTATGTGAGGCCCGTAATCTGCCTGCAACCTATGTCAAAAAATTTAACACACCAGCAGTGTGAAGAGACCTGAAAGTGGCACATGGCAGCAGAGTGTGGCGATGGAGACAGCAGCAATGGGAGGCCGTACAGGGACCATGACAGACTCTGGACTTGGCAGCAGCATGAGGAGGCGGTATATAGGGGCCCATGGCAGATTAGGGGCCTGGCAGCAGCTATGTGAGGCCCGTAATCTGCCTGCAACCTATGTCAAAAAATTTAACACACCAGCAGTGTGAAGAGACCTGAAAGTGGCACATGGCAGCAGAGTGTGGCGATGGAGACAGCAGCAATGGGAGGCCGTACAGGGACCATGACAGACTCTGGACTTGGCAGCAGCATGAGGAGGCGGTATATAGGGGCCCATGGCAGATTAGGGGCCTGGCAGCAGCTATGTGAGGCCCGTAATCTGCCTGCACCCTATGTCAAAAAATTTAACACACCAGCAGTGTGAAGAGACCTGAAAGTGGCACATGGCAGCAGAGTGTGGCGATGGAGACAGCAGCAATGGGAGGCCGTACAGGGACCCATGAGAGACTCTAGACTTGGCAGCAGCATGAGGAGGCGGTATATAGGGGCCCATGGCAGATTAGGGGCCTGGCAGCAGCTATGTGAGGCCCGTAATCTGCCTGCACCCTATGTCAAAAAATTAAACACACCAGCAGTGTGAAGAGACCTGAAAGTGGCACATGGCAGCAGAGTGTGGCGATGGAGACAGCAGCAATGGGAGGCCGTACAGGGACCATGACAGACTCTGGACTTGGCAGCAGCATGAGGAGGCGGTATATAGGGGCCCATGGCAGATTAGGGGCCTGGCAGCAGCTATGTGAGGCCCGTAATCTGCCAGCACCCTATGTCAAAAAATTTAACACACCAGCAGTGTGAAGAGACCTGAAAGTGGCACATGGCAGCAGAGTGTGGCGATGGAGACAGCAGCAATGGGAGGCCGTACAGGGACCATGACAGACTCTGGACTTGGCAGCAGCATGAGGAGGCGGTATATAGGGGCCCATGGCAGATTAGGGGCCTGGCAGCAGCTATGTGAGGCCCGTAATCTGCCTGCACCCTATGTCAAAAAATTTAACACACCAGCAGTGTGAAGAGACCTGAAAGTGGCACATGGCAGCAGAGTGTGGCGATGGAGACAGCAGCAATGGGAGGCCGTACAGGGACCATGACAGACTCTGGACTTGGCAGCAGCATGAGGAGGCGGTATATAGGGGCCCATGGCAGATTAGGGGCCTGGCAGCAGCTATGTGAGGCCCGTAATCTGCCTGCAACCTATGTCAAAAAATTTAACACACCAGCAGTGTGAAGAGACCTGAAAGTGGCACATGGCAGCAGAGTGTGGCGATGGAGACAGCAGCAATGGGAGGCCGTACAGGGACCCATGAGAGACTCTAGACTTGGCAGCAGCATGAGGAGGCGGTATATAGGGGCCCATGGCAGATTAGGGGCCTGGCAGCAGCTATGTGAGGCCCGTAATCTGCCTGCACCCTATGTCAAAAAATTAAACACACCAGCAGTGTGAAGAGACCTGAAAGTGGCACATGGCAGCAGAGTGTGGCGATGGAGACAGCAGCAATGGGAGGCCGTACAGGGACCATGACAGACTCTGGACTTGGCAGCAGCATGAGGAGGCGGTATATAGGGGCCCATGGCAGATTAGGGGCCTGGCAGCAGCTATGTGAGGCCCGTAATCTGCCTGCACCCTATGTCAAAAAATTTAACACACCAGCAGTGTGAAGAGACCTGAAAGTGGCACATGGCAGCAGAGTGTGGCGATGGAGACAGCAGCAATGGGAGGCCGTACAGGGACCATGACAGACTCTGGACTTGGCAGCAGCATGAGGAGGCGGTATATAGGGGCCCATGGCAGATTAGGGGCCTGGCAGCAGCTATGGGAGGCCCGTAATCTGCCAGCACCCTATGTCAAAAAATTTAACACACCAGCAGTGTGAAGAGACCTGAAAGTGGCACATGGCATGAGAGACTCTGGACCTGGCAGCAGCAGGAGGAGGCGGTATAGGGGCCCATGGCTGATTAGGGGCCTGGCAGCAGCTATGTGAGGCCCGTTATCTTGCAGCACCCTATGTCAAAAAATTTAACACACCAGCAGTGTGAAGAGACCTGAAAGTGGCACATGGCAGCAGAGTGTGGCGATGGAGACAGCAGCAATGGGAGGCCGTACAGGGACCCATGAGAGACTCTGGACCTGGCAGCAGCAGGAGGAGGTGGTATATAGGGGCCCATGGCAGATTAGGGGCCTGGCAGCAGCTATGTGAGGCCCGTAATCTGCCTGCACCCTATGTCAAAAAATTAAACACACCAGCAGTGTGAAGAGACCTGAAAGTGGCACATGGCAGCAGAGTGTGGCGATGGAGACAGCAGCAATGGGAGGCCGTACAGGGACCATGACAGACTCTGGACTTGGCAGCAGCATGAGGAGGCGGTATATAGGGGCCCATGGCAGATTAGGGGCCTGGCAGCAGCTATGTGAGGCCCGTAATCTGCCTGCACCCTATGTCAAAAAATTTAACACACCAGCAGTGTGAAGAGACCTGAAAGTGGCACATGGCAGCAGAGTGTGGCGATGGAGACAGCAGCAATGGGAGGCCGTACAGGGACCCATGAGAGACTCTAGACTTGGCAGCAGCATGAGGAGGCGGTATATAGGGGCCCATGGCAGATTAGGGGCCTGGCAGCAGCTATGTGAGGCCCGTAATCTGCCTGCACCCTATGTCAAAAAATTAAACACACCAGCAGTGTGAAGAGACCTGAAAGTGGCACATGGCAGCAGAGTGTGGCGATGGAGACAGCAGCAATGGGAGGCCGTACAGGGACCCATGAGAGACTCTAGACTTGGCAGCAGCATGAGGAGGCGGTATATAGGGGCCCATGGCAGATTAGGGGCCTGGCAGCAGCTATGTGAGGCCCGTAATCTGCCTGCACCCTATGTCAAAAAATTTAACACACCAGCAGTGTGAAGAGACCTGAAAGTGGCACATGGCAGCAGAGTGTGGCGATGGAGACAGCAGCAATGGGAGGCCGTACAGGGACCCATGAGAGACTCTGGACCTGGCAGCAGCATGAGGAAGCGGTATATAGGGGCCTATGGCAGATTAGGGGCCTGGCAGCAGCTATAGGAGGCCCATAATCTGCCAGCACCCTATGTCAAAAAATTCAACACACCAGCAGTGTGTGAGGAGACCTCAAAGTGGCACATGTTTGAGGCATGATTCATGGCGGATTTAGTCAGTTGTGTCAGGAACTGGTGGTTTGAAATCCAGACTAATCCACGCCTGATTCATTTTCACAAACGTGAGTCTCTCCACACTTTGGGTGGACAGTCGTGTCCTCCGCGGAGTTACAATACCTCCTGCCGCACTAAACACGCGCTCCGATGCCACGCTACTGGCCGGGCATGACAGCCTTTCAAGGGCAAATTCAGCTAGTTGGGGCCAAAGGTCAAGTTTCGTTGCCCAGTAGTCAAGGGGATTGTCTACCTCGGTTGGCAGGGTGCTGTCCAAGTAGGCCCAAGCCTGTTGTTTGAGCTCCTGCTCCAGGTCCACCTGATGCTGCTGCTGCTGCTGCGGCTGGTTAGTAGTTTCCTCACTGCGCTGGTGAAGAAAGCTACTCATCATCGACTGCAGACTGAGGCAGCCACTGCTGGTGGAGCTGCCACTGCTCCTACCACCCCACCCCTCCCCTGCTGCCATGCCAGCGGAACGCGAGCGCACAGGGCCCACAGTGTCTGAGGATGGACGTTGGCGCACAAAGGCAGAGACCAACTGACTACATAGGTGGTTTTTATAGTACGTAATTTTGGCCTCCCTCTCAGCAGGTGTGAAAAAGGCCACCATTTTGGACCGGTAGCGAGGGTCCAACAAGGTGGACAGCCAAAAGTCATCCCTCTGTCTGATGGTTATTATTCGGCTGTCGCTACGCAAGCAACCGAGCATGCTATGGGCCATTTGTGCCAAGGAATGCGAGGGACTCCCTGCCTCCATCTCCACAGCATACTGCCACGGTGCGTCTGGGTCCTCTGTCTCCTCCTCCTCCTCCTCTACCAGATGCTCCTGCTCCTCCACTCCTGTCCGCTGAGTGGAAAAACCACCCATTTCACTCAATAATTCCTGAGCACAAATGTCCTCCTCTACCTCCTCCTCTTCTTCCTGTCCTGCCCCCACAGGGGTCATGTGGCGTTGAGATCTGTGCGCCACGTCTACCGCACCCTGACCAGCCATTGTTAACAGCATTTGTTCCAGGACGTGCAACAGAGGAATGACGTCGTTCATCCCATAGTCCTGCCGACTCACGAATAGCGTGGCCTCCTCAAAGGGCCTGAGCAAGCGGCAGGTGTCACGCATGAGCTGCCAATGGCTGACATCTAAGTTACACAGGGGAGTACCTTTATCCGCTTGTAACATCAGGAAATCGGTGATGGCCTTTCGCTGCTCGTAAAGGCGGTCTAACATGTGTAGGGTTGAATTCCACCTTGTTGCAACGTCGCAGATCAGGCGATGCTGTGGAATTCCGTTCTGCCGCTGCAGCTCAATGAGGGTGTTCTTTGCGGTGTAGGAATGGCTGAAATGCATGCACAGTTTACGTGACATTTTAAGGATGTCTTGCAGTGGGATGGTGGATTTTAGGAACCGCTTGACAACCAGATTGAACACGTGAGCCATGCATGGCGCATGGCACAACCTTCCTTGACGCAGAGCAGACACCATGTTCTTTCCGTTGTCAGTCAACATGGTTCCGATTTTTAGTTTGCGCGGAGACAGCCATCTGTCGATTTCTCTGTTCATTACACTCAGCAGTTCCTCCCCTGTGTGACTACGTTCGCCAAGGCATACCAGGTGCAGCACAGCGTGACACCGTTGCGCCCTGCACATGTGATATGCCGGTCGGGTAATGGGACTTGGCACGGGGGTGGCGGCTGAGGACACGGCGGAAAAAGAGGTGGTAGAGGCGGACATGCTTGCTGGACCAAGGACGTGCAAACGTGGAGGCAAAAGCGTCGTGACCTGTCCAAGTTGCTGGTGCGGCTGTGCCGGCACCACGTTCACCCAGTGGGCCGTAAATGACATGTACTGTCCCTGACCGTAGTTACAGCTCCACACGTCGGCGCTGCCGTGCACTTTGGCAGAGACCGACATGCTCAAAGACTGGCCCACCATCTCTTCTACATGTGAATGCAGGGCTGGCACTGCCTTTTGGGCAAAGAAATGACGGCTTGGCACTCTCCACCGCGGCGCGGCACAAGCCATCATTTCTCGGAAAGGTGCTGAGTCCACCAGTTGGAAAGGGAGGGACTGCAGCACCAGCAACTTGGACAGGAGGACGTTCAGCTTTTGCACCGTCGGGTGCGTGCTCGCAAACTGTTGTCTCTTGGATACGGATTCCAAGAAAGACTGTTGACGGAATCCGAGAAGAGGAGTAGCAGGAGAAGGAGCATCTGAACGAGCGGAAGATGCCAATGAGCGACAACTCCCCTCAGCAGAGGTGTTGGAGCCTTGACTGGCTGATAGAGGGCGATTGACGACGTCGGGTGACGGAGCAAGTAACGGAGCGGGTGATGGAGCGGGGGCTGGGGCAGGCAGAACCGCCGTATGTTTATCACGGTTTTCCCAGGCCACCGAATGGTGACGCTGCATATGCTGACGCAACGCTGTAGTCCCAACATGGGCCCCCTGGCCACGCTTGCATTTCTGGCCACATAGTCGACATACGGCTACGTTTACTTCCTCGGGCGGCTTGAGGAAAAATTGCCACACCACCGAGTAGGAAACTTTGCCCCCGCTACTCTTCACTGGCTGACTGCTACTTCCTCCGTGCGCACCGGCACCACTACTGGCCGTGGTGGTAGGCTGCAGTGGAGCTGGTGCTCTACTCCGTGGACGTTTGGCTCCACTGACACTGATGCGACCCTGCTGCTGTCTCCTGGGCAACCCACCGACTGTTTTGCTCGCTGCCAAGCTGCCACCCTCTTCTCCTGATGATGCGGAAGAAATTGCCTGATGACGACGAGGCTGCCAAGTGCGATCAACCTCCTCATCATCAAGTAGGGTCTCCGCCTCACTACTAGCCCCCTCGGCTGCGTCTGGGTCAGGAGACAGACCTGTCTCTAGACCGGCTACCGAGCCACTCTCCTCGCCAGTACTTGTTCGCTTGGCTGCTGAAAAGGCCGATGTCTCCCCCCGTTCCTGACCGCCCTCTGTTAGCTCTTCCTCACTGTACAGTGGGGCTGAGCCCACAGCATGCGATACTTCGCTTGGTGAGGGAACAGCAAAGGACAGGGGCAGGTAGAGGACACGTGATTTCAGTGGGCTTGCTCCCGGGCCATGCCAACTAACGGTTGTGTCTGACGTACCCACCGACCGTTGGCTGTAGGTGTCAGAGGTGACCTGGGAAGAGGAAGACGACCGAGCCAACCAATCAATGACGGCAGGGTTGTCGGTGGAGACACGACCGCTGGATGACACCGGGAGCACTGGCCTCTGGCTGCGAATACTGCTGCCTCGACCCCTTCCTCTGCTGCCACGTCTGCTCGCTCCTAAAACATTGCCTCCTCTGCCACTCCTCTGCATGTTGTCTGACATACTATTTAATTCAACGATTAGGTGTCCCTGAGTAACAATTCTCTGGCACTCAGTAACAATTCTGTCTGTCCCTGAGTATGAATTCTGTGGCCCTGAGTAACAATTCTGTGTCTGTGCGAGTAACAATTCTGTGTCTGTGCGAGTAACAATTCTGTGTCTGTGCAAGTAACAATTTTGTGTCTGTGCGAGTAACAATTCTCTGGCACTCAGTAACAATTCTGTCTGTCCCTGAGTAACAATTCTCTGGCACTCAGTAACAATTCTGTCTGTCCCTGAGTAACAATTCTCTGGCACTCAGTAACAATTCTGTCTGTCCCTGAGTAACAATTCTCTGGCACTCAGTAACAATTCTGTCTGTCCCTGAGTAACAATTCTCTGGCACTCAGTAACAATTCTGTCTGTCCCTGAGTAACAATTCTCTGGCACTCAGTAACAATTCTGTCTGTCCCTGAGTAACAATTCTCTGGCACTCAGTAACAATTCTGTCTGTCCCTGAGTATGAATTCTGTGGCCCTGAGTAACAATTCTGTGTCTGCGCGAGTAACAATTCTGTGTCTGTGCAAGTAACAATTTTGTGTCTGTGCGAGTAACAATTCTCTGGCACTCAGTAACAATTCTGTCTGTCCCTGAGTATGAATTCTGTGGCCCTGAGTAACAATTCTGTCTCTGTGCGAGTAACAATTCTGTGTCTGTGCAAGTAACAATTTTGTGTCTGTGAGAGTAACAATTCTCTGGCACTCAGTAACAATTCTGTCTGTCCCTGAGTAACAATTCTCTGGCACTCAGTAACAATTCTGTCTGTCCCTGAGTATGAATTCTGTGGCCCTGAGTAACAATTGTGTGTCTGTGCAAGTAACAATTCTGTGTCTGTGCAAGTAACAATTTTGTGTCTGTGAGAGTAACAATTCTCTGGCACTCAGTAACAATTCTGTCTGTCCCTGAGTAACAATTCTCTGGCACTCAGTAACAATTCTGTCTGTCCCTGAGTATGAATTCTGTGGCCCTGAGTAACAATTGTGTGTCTGTGCAAGTAACAATTCTGTGTCTGTGCAAGTAACAATTTTGTGTCTGTGAGAGTAACAATTCTCTGGCACTCAGTAACAATTCTGTCTGTCCCTGAGTAACAATTCTCTGGCACTCAGTAACAATTCTGTCTGTCCCTGAGTAACAATTCTGTCTGTCCCTGAGTATGAATTCTGTGGCCCTGAGTAAGAATTCTCTGGCACTCAGTAACAATTCTGTCTGTCCCTGAGTATGAATTCTGTGGCCCTGAGTAACAATTGTGTGTCTGTGCAAGTAACAATTCTGTGTCTGTGCAAGTAACAATTTTGTGTCTGTGAGAGTAACAATTCTCTGGCACTCAGTAACAATTCTGTCTGTCCCTGAGTAACAATTCTCTGGCACTCAGTAACAATTCTGTCTGTCCCTGAGTATGAATTCTGTGGCCCTGAGTAACAATTCTGTCTCTGTGCGAGTAACAATTCTGTGTCTGTGCAAGTAACAATTTTGTGTCTGTGAGAGTAACAATTCTCTGGCACTCAGTAACAATTCTGTCTGTCCCTGAGTAAGAATTCTCTGGCACTCAGTAACAATTCTGTCTGTCCCTGAGTAACAATTCTCTGGCACTCAGTAACAATTCTGTCTGTCCCTGAGTAACAATTCTGTCTGTCCCTGAGTATGAATTCTGTGGCCCTGAGTAAGAATTCTCTGGCACTCAGTAACAATTCTGTCTGTCCCTGAGTATGAATTCTGTGGCCCTGAGTAACAATTGTGTGTCTGTGCAAGTAACAATTCTGTGTCTGTGCAAGTAACAATTTTGTGTCTGTGAGAGTAACAATTCTCTGGCACTCAGTAACAATTCTGTCTGTCCCTGAGTAACAATTCTCTGGCACTCAGTAACAATTCTGTCTGTCCCTGAGTATGAATTCTGTGGCCCTGAGTAACAATTCTGTCTCTGTGCGAGTAACAATTCTGTGTCTGTGCAAGTAACAATTTTGTGTCTGTGAGAGTAACAATTCTCTGGCACTCAGTAACAATTCTGTCTGTCCCTGAGTAAGAATTCTCTGGCACTCAGTAACAATTCTGTCTGTCCCTGAGTAACAATTCTCTGGCACTCAGTAACAATTCTGTCTGTCCCTGAGTAACAATTCTGTCTGTCCCTGAGTATGAATTCTGTGGCCCTGAGTAAGAATTCTCTGGCACTCAGTAACAATTCTGTCTGTCCCTGAGTATGAATTCTGTGGCCCTGAGTAACAATTGTGTGTCTGTGCAAGTAACAATTCTGTGTCTGTGCAAGTAACAATTTTGTGTCTGTGAGAGTAACAATTCTCTGGCACTCAGTAACAATTCTGTCTGTCCCTGAGTAACAATTCTCTGGCACTCAGTAACAATTCTGTCTGTCCCTGAGTAACAATTCTCTGGCACTCAGTAACAATTCTGTCTGTCCCTGAGTAACAATTCTCTGGCACTCAGTAACAATTCTGTCTGTCCCTGAGTAACAATTCTCTGGCACTCAGTAACAATTCTGTCTGTCCCTGAGTAACAATTCTGTCTGTCCCTGAGAATGAATTCTGTGGCCCTGAGTAAGAATTCTCTGGCACTCAGTAACAATTCTGTCTGTCCCTGAGTAACAATTCTCTGGCACTCAGTAACAATTCTGTCTGTCCCTGAGTAAAAATTCTGTGGCCCTAATAACGTTTCTGTGGCCCTAAGTAACAATTCTCTGGCACTGAGTAACAATTCTGTCTGTCCCTGAGTATGAATTCTGTGGCCCTAACTAGCGTTTCTTTGTCCCTAAATAACGATTCTGTGGCCCTCATTAACAAGTCTGTGTCCCTGAGTAATGGTTCTCTGTCCCTAAGTAACTTCTCTCTGTCCCCAATTCTCGTTTCTGTGGCCCTAACTCTGTCCCTGTCCCTAGTACAGAGCGGTCTGCCTCTGTTCAATGACTGCAGGCAAATGAAGATTTCCAAAATGGCCGCTATATATACCTCGACCATTACACAGTGCTGGCTGGCTGGCTGCTGATTGGCTGATGCGATCACATGTCGTTGAGGAATGCATTATGGGGCAGCGCGCCTTGTCTGCGCGCCTTCCCCGACATCCCCGCTCCGTCGCCGCACATGTCAGCCGCCATTTTCTGAAAAATTTCGATTCGCGCGTCCGAATTAGGCTGTTTTTCGGATTCGGCACGAATCGAAATTTTTCCGATATTCGACTCGAATTCCACTTCGGATACTTCGATTCGCTCATCTCTACTCCCACACTCCAAAGACATGCTGGTAGGTTAATTGGCTCCTGTCTAAATTGTCCCTAGTATGTGTATGTATGAATGTAAGTTAGGGACCTTAGATTGTACACCCCTTGAGGATTAGGGACTGATGTGAATGTACAATATATATGTAAAGCGCTGTGTAAATTGATGGCGCTATATAAGTACCTGAAATAATTAAATATTTATGGACAGTAAAAGTAGCTAAATGGTTAGCACTTCCACCTGACAGTACTGGGGTCATTGGTTCAAATCCCAACCACAGCACCACCTGCCTGGAGTTTGCATGTTCTCTCTGTGCCTGTATGGGTTTCTTCCAGGTACTCCAGTTTCCACCAAAGACATGCTGGTAGGTTAATTGGCTCTGCCTAAAAATTGCAAGTTCTCCCTGTGCCTGCGTGGGTTTCCTCCAGGTACTCCAGCTTCCTCCCACACTCCAAAGACATGCTGGTAGGTTAATTGGATCCTGTCTAAATTGGCCCTAGTATGTGTATGTATGAATGTGAGTTAGGGACCTTAGATTGTACACCCCTTGAGGGTTAGGGACTGATGTGAATGTACAATATATATGTAAAGCGCTGTGTAAATTGATGGCCCTATATACATACTTGTAAAAATTAAATAAATATCACATTTGGAGCAATGGGATCTGCTTAGCTTCTTATATTGTCGATGTAAATATGATACTTACTAGATCTAACCTTAGCCAATCATTTTAAACTTCATAATTAACAGCAATGAAACCCAGTGGTAATATTAACCTAAACTGGGTGAAGCTTCTTAACCATCAATGTATTTTTCAATGGAAATAAAATGTGTAATATTAAAACAATAAGTCAAACAAGGCAAACTAAATAAAATATAATACATATGACATATATGATATGAACTATAAATATTGAATACCAAAAAGCACCCAAACTATCTGCCTCTTTTATTAATAAATGCTTTATACTCTGCAGTCTGGTCCTATAATATCATGAAAAGTGGAGTTATAAGTAGAATTTGTTACTTTGGTGTAGGATTTATACAGTCAGCTCTTTCTAGGCACAAATCTAAAAGATAAAAAGATGTAACTTTTATCCCAGTTAGAAACCTTGTTACATTTTCAGTGACACCGGGGGAGATTTACAAAAACCAGTGCACTCAAAATTTTAAATCTTTTATAGCTGCAAAAAAAATGAAAGGACCCGGAAACATTTTTGCCTTCTTGGGTATTTGTGTAATGCATGTATGTGTAAAGTGATGACCAGGGGCGGACTGACAACTCATGGGGCCCCTGGGCAATAGGGGATCATGGGGCCCCTGTGTCCTCACCCAAACTCAAACCACACCCAAAAAAGCCTATGAAAGGTACCAGGGACATCTCATGGGGCCCCCTACTGACCCCAGGCCCTCGGGCAGTGCCCGAGTTCTCCCATGGTCAGTCCGCCCCTGGTCATGACATTACTTACTTGGGTTTGCAGCTGTTGATGTTTATTCCCAAATCTTGGCTCTTCTAGTGAACTTTTCTGGTGATGTTGAGAGATATAATGTGATGTGTAATATTAAAACAATAAATCAAACAAGGCAAACAAAAATAAAACGTAATATATATGACATATATGATATGAAATCATTGAACATCAAAACGCGTCAAAACTATTTGACTATTTTATTAATAAATGCTTTATACTGTCTGGTCCTATAATATCATGAAAAGTGGAGTCGTATGTAGAATTTGTTACTTTGGTGTAGGATTTATACAGTCAGCTCTTTTTAGGCGCAAATCTAAAAGATAAAAAGATGTAACTGTTATCCCGGTTAGAAACCTTTCCTGTTTCACCTTGTTACATTTTCAGTGACACTGGGGGCAAAGAGAACAATAAAAACTGACAGGTGGTCTAATTAATCTCCAAGCTATCTACAACTAAAAAAAAAGTTTGCCTTTAGTTGTATTACCTGGGGGCCCCATGAGATGCCCCTGGTAACTTTCATAGGCTTTTTTGGGTGTGGTTTGAGTGTGGGTGAGGACACAGGGGCCCCATAATCCCCTATTGCCTGGGGGACCCATGAGATGTCAGTCTGCCCCTGGTCATGACATTATTTACATGGGTTTGCAGCTGTTGATGTTTATTCCCAAATCTTGGCTCTTCTAATGAACTTTTCTGATGATGTTGAGAGTAATAATGTAATGTGTAATATTAAAACAACAAGTCAAACAAGGCAAACAAAAATAAAATGTAATATATATGACATATAGGATATGAAATATAAACATTGAACACCAAAAAGCACCAAAACTATCTGCCTCTTTTATTATTTAAATGCTTTATACTCTGCTGTCTGGTCCTATAATATCATGAAAAGTGGAGTTGTACGTAGAATTTGGTATTTTAGTGTAGAATTTATACAGTCAGCTCTTTTTAGGCGCAAATCTAAAAGATAAAAAGATGTAACTGTTATCCCGGTTAGAAACCTTTCCTGTTTCACCTTGTTACATTTTCAGTGACAGCGGGGGAGATTTACAAAAACCAGTGCACTCAAAATTTTAAATCTTTTATAGTTGAAATAAAATCTCAAAGGATTCAGAAACATGTGTACTTGTGTAATGCATGTATGTGTGAAGTCATGACATTACTTACATGGGTTTGCAGCTGTTGATGTTTATTCCCAAACCTTGGCTCTTCATAGTGAACTTTGCTGATGATGTTGAGACATATATACACATGCTGAGTTGCAATAATGCTTACTAGAGGTTACTGAGCAATATGGGGAAGTTTACAACAACTTCCTTCTTCAAAGATCCTCCTTACAGCGGATCCAAAGCCAGAAGGTTTTTTTACCATTACCTGCATTAGGATTCAAAAAATGAAAAACTGTCCACTATTTGTTTTCTCTGCCACCTCCCTAAACACCTACCTGAGCCTTGTATCAATCCAGCACTGTGCCTGTCTGCCTGCAACTGGGAGCTATTGGCTCCTGCGGCTGTCAATTAAATGCTGTGAGGAGGATGTGAAGGGTGGGGCCAAGCCATACTGTGTGTGTGAGAGGGGCCAAGCCATACTGTGTGTGCGAGTGGGGCCAAGCCATACTGTGTGTGTGAGTGGGGCCAAGCCATACTGTGTGTGCGAGTGGGGCCAAGCCATACTGTGTGTGTGAGTGGGGCCAAGCCATAATGTATGTGCGAGTGGGGCCAAGCCATAATGTGTGTGCGAGTGGGGCCAAGCCATACTGTGTGTGCGAGTGGGGCCAAGCCATACTGTGTGTGTGAGTGGGGCCAAGCCATAATGTATGTGTGAGTGGGGCCAAGCCATAATGTGTGTGCGAGTGGGGCCAAGCCATACTGTGTGTGCGAGTGGGGCCAAGCCATACTGTGTGTGCGAGTGGGGCCAAGCCATATGTCACGGTATGGGAGCCTGCCAATTATTAATCCCCTTATTAATGCCTTGTATCACATGCCCTCAGCGTCCTGCTCTGTATTGTTCCAATTGTCCCCTGTGTCACTGGCCTAATGGTCTAATTAAATTACTCTGGACCCCTCCTCCCTTCCCCCTCATGCCAAATTCCTGAACTCTCTGAACAGGACCATTGCCATGGTAACCCGACAGGAAGTATCAGGTTACCAGCTCAATACTTAAGAGAGAGCAAGGAAACCCCCCTGTGTGTTCTCCTGGCTGGGTGTGTGAGGGACGGCTGTGCTGAGCGCCAGCTCCTCTCATCCCCCGTCCTCCTCCTCATCTCCTGGACTGTCTGTGTTGCCTGCAATCCCTGCACTGTGGAGGAATCTTCTGCTGTCCCCGTGAATCTGCCTGGATCTATCCCCAGCCTGGACTGAACCCCTTGTTCTCTGTGAGTACCGGCTTCCTCACTGCTACCTGAACTGTTACGGTGGTGACTCCTCGCACCCCTCTCCTGTGTCGGACTACCCCTGTTACAGGGACACCCCCTTGGCTCTCCTAGTGGACTATAAGTGGGTGGGGACCCTCGTTACCATTGAGTGGCAAATCCACCCTGTCTGCCACCCCCGTATTGAAGGACTGCCATCTGTTTGTCTCAATAAAGCTTTGTGCATCTGTCATCCTCTCTGTGTGTTCTGTCCTGCCTTTCCTCCGTCACATACTGGTTGGCAGCGGTGGGATCAGGACACTGAGGAGATGACAGACAGCGAAAGCCAGCGGATGCAGGAACAGACCCGGCACAGCGAATACAGGAAGTGGACTGTGGCATGTCTGCAGGAGAGGGCTGAGGAGCTGGCCCTTTCCTGGAGGGGCCTAGCCAAAGAGAATCTGATCACTGCCATTGAGGAGGCGGACCCCCAGGACGCCCCAGGAAAAAGCAGATCAACCCCAGCCTCCCCAGCACGCAAGGATCCAGGGCCCAAGAGCCCCTGGCTTACTCGGGTGGAGGAAGAGATCGCCCTCCTGGGGTCAGATGCCACAGCAGAGGACAAGCGAGAGGCTATCCGGAGGGCGCATGAAAGAGAGAGCCAAGGGAGCCACCGTGACCCAAGCTGCCCGTCCAGCCCCAGGGCCGCGGGATACCCCCCTCCCCGGGTCAGCCGCAAAGACTTTAAACCCTTCAACGAAGCCGTCGGGGATGTGGAGGGGTTCTTTCAGGACTTTGAGCAGCAGTGCCAGCTCATGGAGGTGCCAAGCACGGATTGGATACGGCACCTCGTGGGTCTGTTAGAAGGGGGTGCAGCTGCGGCCTACCGCACTCTGGACTATGTGGATGGCCGGGATTACGCCCGGGTCAAACAGACTGTGTTGGAATATTATGCGGTGACCCCAGAAGTGCACCGGGCGCGCTTCCGTGACCTTCCCTGCCATGCAGAACCATCCTATAGGATGTATGCGCACAAGATGTCGCAGTGCTGTCGGAGGTGGCTAGAGGGGGAACAGGCCCGCACCGCAGAAGAAATCATTCAAGCATTTTTAAAGGAGCAATTCTACAACCAATGCCCGGCGGAGGTGCGCGGATGGGTAAGAGAGAAAGCCCCTACCACCCTTGCAAAGGCCGCTGCCCTGGCTGATGAGATCCTGGCCATCAAGCCACACTGGAAACGGCAGGCCCCTGAACCGTCAAGGGCCCCGCCCCCCACCACCTCTGCCAAAACGGGCCCCCCACCTACCACTGCCAATCCCGCAGGGCCACCCCCCAGAGCTCGGTTCACGGGGCCCCCCATGGAGCGCCGCTGCTATGGATGCAACCAGCCAGGGCACCTCCAAGCTAACTGCCCCACCTCTCGAAGCCGGTTCACTACCTGGAACTTCATCCCGCAGAAGAACCACTGCCCCCGCCTCCCAGCGAATGGATGGGCCCCCCAGATGCCAACCAACCCTGGGGGGTTTACAGTGTCCACCCCCCGGGGGCTACATACTCCACCCAGAAACAACGCCACCTGCAGGCCGTGCGGGTAGATGGACATCCCGCCACCGGTTTTCGGGATACGGGGGCCTTCCTGACCATCGCTGATCCCCGAGTGATCCGGCCGGAAGCCATCCAACCCGGCCCTGGATTCGCCATCGAGCTGGCGGGAGGAGCCAGACATCACATCCCCAGGGCATCCGTGCGCCTCGACTATGGGTTCGGGGAGCAACAGTGCCAGATCGGCGTCATGGGCGGCCTCCCGGCGGATGTCCTACTCGGCAATGACTTAGGGGAGCTACGATGCCAGTATGTCGGGGCGGTGACCCGGCGCCAAGCAGGTCGAGGTCCTCCTACAGACGAAGCCACCACAGGACCTTTCCCCAGCATGGACTTGGTGAGTGAACCCCTACCTGACTCAGACCTTCCCCTGACCTGGGATCGGGAGACCTTTAAGCGAGAGGTAGCCACAGACCCCACCTTGGCTAAGTTTAGGACCCAGGCCGCCGCAGGGCGGCAGGAGGGAGATGGGGGCCAGCTTTGGTGGGAGCAGGGGTTGTTGTACCGCACAGCAGGCCCAAGCCGCCCGGGTCAACCCTCTGCTAGCCCCACACAACTGATAGTGCCCAGACGGTTCCGGTTCCCACTACTCCAGATAGCCCACGACATTCCAGTAGCTGGCCACCTGGGTAAGAGGAAAACGGGGCTGAGGCTGACCCAAGCCTTCTACTGGCCAGGTATCACCCAGGACGTAGCCCACTTCTGTCAGACCTGTGACATCTGTCAGAGGAGGGGACGCCCAGGGGACCACCCCAAGGCACCGCTCCGCCCCTTACCCATCATTGATGAGCCCTTTCAGCGGGTAGCTGTAGACATCCTGGGGCCCCTGGCCCGGCCCAGTAAGGCCGGCAAGCGGTACATCCTCACGGTAGTGGATTACGCTACCCGCTACCCCGAGGCTGTCCCCCTGTCCAGCATCTCCGCCCCCAAAGTAGCCGAGGCCCTAGTCACCGTTTTCTCCCGGGTGGGTTTCCCCAGCGAGATCCTGACGGACCAGGGTACCCAGTTCATGTCCGAGGTGGTCCAATCCCTCTGGCGCACGTGCGGGGTAAGGGCGATCCGGACCACTCCCTATCACCCCCAAACCAATGGCCTCTGCGAGCGCTTCAATGGCACACTGAAGAGCATGCTGAGGTCCTTCGTTGATGGGGAGGCGGACTGGGAGAAGCTCCTTCCACACCTGCTGTTTGCATATCGGGAGGTACCGCAAGAGTCAACGGGGTTCTCCCCCTTCGAACTCCTGTACGGACGGAAGGTCCGCGGTCCCCTATCCCTGCTCCGGGAACATTGGGAAGGGCAGATAGAGGACACGGGTACCCCCGTCGTTCCCTACGTTCTCGAGCTACGGGAAAGGCTGACCCGCCTGGCCACCATGGCCCACGGCCACCTCCAGGCAGCCCAGACACGTCAGAAGGTCTGGTACGACCGCAAGGCACGCGGCCGCGAGTTCACTGAAGGGCAGCAGGTGCTCAAGATCGTCCCCAACCCCCAGAATAAGCTCCAGCACATCTGGGAAGGACCCTACAAGGTCCTCCGCAAGATAGACGAGACTAGTTACGTCATTGGTCTCGACGCCCGCAACCGCCAACAGCGCACGGTCCACATCAACATGTTGAAAGAGTACCATGACCGAGCTCTGCCCGTGCTCGCTGTCTGCCCCGCCTCCACGGGCGGAGCAGATGAGGGAGCCCTGCCCGATCTCCTGCAAGCCACCAAAGTCACCACTCCCCTAAATCAGATTCCAACGGGGGCTCGGCTGAACCCCCGCCAGACGGCCCAGATGCGGGCCGTGATAGCGGACCGGGCCGTCGCCTTCTCGGCCACCCCAGGTCGCACCGGGTTAGCCCTCCACCACGTGGAGACCCACAGTCAGAAACCCATCCAGCAGGCCCCATACAGAGTCCCCGAATCTGTGAAGGCGGCCATCCGAGCAGAACTCTCCGAGATGCTCCAGCTGGGTATCATCCGACCCTCCCGCAGTCCTTGGGCCTCCCCGGTGGTGCTCGTGCCAAAGAAGGATGGGACCACCCGCTTTTGCGTGGATTACCGGAGGTTGAATGACTACACTGTCAGTGACGCCTACCCCATGCCCCGCATAGACGACCTGCTGGACCGTCTGGCCGGGGCCCGCTACGTGAGCACCCTAGACCTCAGCAAGGGCTACTGGCAAATCACCCTCACAAAAGAGGGTGTTGAGCGCTCCGCCTTCATTACCCCGTTCGGCCTGTATGAATTCCTCGTCATGCCCTTCGGCATGAAAAACGCCCCCGCCACCTTTCAGCGGGTCGTGGACCAGCTACTGGAGGGATGCCAAGAGTTCGCGTGCGCTTACCTAGATGACATAGCGATCTTTAGCAACTCGTGGGAGGAGCACCTGACCCACGTGGGGGCCATCCTAGACCGCATCTGTAGGGCCGGGCTGACACTGAGACCAGACAAGTGCCAGTTGGGAATGGCGGAGGTACAGTACCTCGGGCACCGAGTAGGGGGGGGGACACTGAAACCTGAGCCAGCCAAGGTTCAGGCCATTTATGACTGGCCCACTCCCCAGACCAAGAAGCAAGTGATGGCCTTCCTCGGCACTGCCGGCTATTACCGTAAATTTGTACCTAATTTCAGCTCCATGGCCCAGCCCCTGACCGACCTGACCCGGAAGAACAGTCCCCGGATGGTGACCTGGACCTCGGCCTGTGAATCCGCCTTCTGTGACCTCAAATCCGCCCTGGCAAGAAACCCCGTCCTGGCCGCCCCTGACCACAACAGACGCTTCCTCGTACAGACAGATGCCTCCACCTACGGTCTAGGGGCTGTCCTCAGCCAAGTCAACGAGGCTGGGGAGGAACACCCCGTTGCCTTCCTCAGCCGCAAACTACTAGACCGGGAAGTTGCCTATGCTACAGTGGAGAAGGAGTGTCTGGCCATAGTCTGGGCCCTAAAGAAACTACAGCCCTACCTGTACGGCCGGGAGTTCACCATCGTCACCGACCACAACCCCCTCACATGGCTGAACCGGGTGTCCGGGGATAATGGGCGCCTCCTTAGGTGGAGCCTGGCCCTCCAGCCCTACAACTTTACCATTCGATACAGGCGGGGAAGCCAGCACCAAAATGCTGATGGTCTTTCCCGCCAACAAGACCCACAGTAGCTAGGCTAGGCCCCACAAGTGCCTTCCAGGGAACCCGGTTGGGTCCCCCTTATCGGCACTTGTGAAAAGGAGGGGGGAGGAGTGTCACGGTATGGGAGCCTGCCAATTATTAATCCCCTTATTAATGCCTTGTATCACATGCCCTCAGCGTCCTGCTCTGTATTGTTCCAATTGTCCCCTGTGTCACTGGCCTAATGGTCTAATTAAATTACTCTGGACCCCTCCTCCCTTCCCCCTCATGCCAAATTCCTGAACTCTCTGAACAGGACCCATTGCCATGGTAACCCGACAGGAAGTATCAGGTTACCAGCTCAATACTTAAGAGAGAGCAAGGAAACCCCCCTGTGTGTTCTCCTGGCTGGGTGTGTGAGGGACGGCTGTGCTGAGCGCCAGCTCCTCTCATCCCCCGTCCTCCTCCTCATCTCCTGGACTGTCTGTGTTGCCTGCAATCCCTGCACTATGGAGGAATCTTCTGCTGTCCCCGTGAATCTGCCTGGATCTATCCCCAGCCTGGACTGAACCCCTTGTTCTCTGTGAGTACCTGCTTCCTCACTGCTACCTGAACTGTTACGGTGGTGACTCCTCGCACCCCTCTCCTGTGTCGGACTACCCCTGTTACAGGGACACCCCCTTGGCTCTCCTAGTGGACTATAAGTGGGTGGGGACCCTCGTTACCATTGAGTGGCAAATCCACCCTGTCTGCCACCCCCGTATTGAAGGACTGCCATCTGTTTGTCTCAATAAAGCTTTGTGCATCTGTCATCCTCTCTGTGTGTTCTGTCCTGCCTTTCCTCCGTCACACCATACTGTGTGTGTGAGTGGGGCCAAGCCATACTGTGTGTTTGAGTGGGGCCAAGCCATACTGTGTGTTTGAGTGGGGCCAAGCCATACTGTGTGTGTGAGTGGGGCCAAGCCATAATGTGTGTTTGAGTGGGGCCAAGCCATACTGTGTGTGCGAGTGGGGCCAAACCATACTGTGTGTGCGAGTGGGGCCAAGCCATACTGTGTGTGCGAGTGGGGCCAAAACATACTGTGTGTGAGTGGGGCCAAGCCATACTGTGTTTTTGAGTGGGGCCAAGCCATACTGTGTGTGCGAGTGGGGCCAAGCCATACTGTGTGTGCGAGTGGGGCCAAGCCATACCGTGTGTGTGAGTGGGGCCAAGCCATACTGTGTGTGCGAGTGGAGCCAAGCCATACTGTGTGTGCGAGTGGGGCCAAGCCATACTGTGTGTTTGAGTGGGGCCAAGCCATACTGTGTGTGTGAGTGGGGCCAAGCCATACTGTGTGTGTGAGTGGGGCCAAGCCATACTGTGTGTGCGAGTGGGGCCAAGCCATACTGTGTGTGCGAGTGGGGCCAAGCCATACTGTGTGTGCGAGTGGGGCCAAGCCATACTGTGTGTGCGAGTGGGGCCAAGACATACTGTGTGTGCGAGTGGGGCCAAGACATACTGTGTGTGCGAGTGGGGCCAAGCCATACTGTGTGTGCGAGTGGGGCCAAGCCATACTGTGTGTGCGAGTGGGGCCAAGCCATACTGTGTGTGCGAGTGGGGCCAAGCCATACTGTGTGTGTGAGTGGGGCCAAGCCATACTGTGTGTGTGAGTGGGGCCAAGCCATACTGTGTGTGTGAGTGGGGCCAAGCCATACTGTGTGTGTGAGTGGGGCCAAGCCATACTGTGTGTGCGAGTGGGGCCAAGCCATACTGTGTGTGCGAGTGGGGCCAAGCCATACTGTGTGTGCGAGTGGGGCCAAGCCATACTGTGTGTGCGAGTGGGGCCAAGCCATACTGTGTGTGTGAGTGGGGCCAAGCCATACTGTGTGTGTGAGTGGGGCCAAGCCATACTGTGTGTGTGAGTGGGGCCAAGCCATACTGTGTGTGCGAGTGGGGCCAAGACATACTGTGTGTGTGAGCGGGTGCAACAGTAAAGATACAGAGTCCGGTTGCAGATAAACTCAGAACTTGTATTGCCAAAAAAGACAACGACAAATGACCCCAGCTGGAGAGCGCCTTAAGGGTAACATTCCCAGTCCAGTTCTTGGCAGAGAGATAGTAGATAAAAATGCACCGACAGCATCTGTTTTCAGAGGGTGGAATGCGTGCTGGCAGGTCCAGTCCCAAAAGTGAGGCTACAGTAAGATTTGAAATCCCCAAACCTATTGCTACGCATAATGAACCTTTCCCTGCTGTTATCACTTTCCCTGACTGGCAGGTGGTATTTCCCTATCTTAACCACTTAACAAAATGTGCTCCAAAACCTGGGGGCAGTGAATTTATAGACTCTGCTGATCCAAAGATGGCTACCAAATGTCACTTGAATGCAGTGTAGGCAACCAAAACACTACCTCCAGAGGCTAGGGAATCTTAGAGAAACTCAGTTTCCCTTTACTTCTTCTCCAGGCTCCTGTCAGGCGCCATCTACAGGAGAGAAAGCACACTGCATCTGCCTACATGTGTGTCAATAGACACACGCCCCAGCTCAGGATCAAGCCCGCAGGTGCTCCCCCATTGGAAGCGTCTTCGTATGGGGGCACACAGAGCAGAGGAGGAGCCAACCTCACGGGCGGGAGACTCCAGAAGAGGAGGTTTAGGGCCGCTCTGTGCAATACCATTGCACAAAGCAGGTAAGTATAACATGTTTGTTATTTAAAAAAAATAAATAAATATATATATATATATATATCCTTTATAAACACTTGAATTAAACAGTATGTAAAGACAACTCTTTTTCTGAATATTGGGCAGGGAAGGGATATATGTATTTCTGCTGTGTACTTATCTGTGTGCCTGCAATTCAGCTTTAATGCAAAAAAATCAAGATAAATAGTTGCAATTTCAATTTGAAATTGATTTTTTTAAAGATTTTCTTTTTCTGTCCAATTTACATATCAGTGGGAAATAAAAAAACAAATACCTAGATAAAAGAAATAAAACATTTTTGGTAAATTGGGGAAAGTTAGAACTTGTGTTTTAGTCTATTTAGCTTTTGAAAGGATTTCTTCTTTCTTTCTCTTTCTTTCTTTCTCTCTCTCTTTTTCTTTTTTTTCGTTCTTTCTTTCTTTCTCCCCCTCTCTCTCTCTCTTTTCTTTCTTTCTTTCTTTCTTTCTTTCTTTCTTTCTTTCTTTCTTTCTTTCTTTCTTTCTTTCTTTCTTTCTTTCTGTAGCACTGCCCCTTGGGACAAGCTGGAATATATTATGGGTCCTGCGCTCAATAGATCCAACCCTAAGCAAACCCAATCCCTCTGGCACAACTGGTAATGAATAGCAAATACCCCGCCAAGAAATTTTCTGACACGGGGTTAAATGAAACAAGAACAATTTTATGGAGAATGAAATGCAGTGTAGAGGGGTGGGGTTCCCCTTTCAACTTCAAAACTTACTTTTCTTCTTTTATGCAATGCAGTAAATTTGGTCTGCCACTAGATGGCTTCACAGCCAAGAGTCTCCAGGTGGCAGAGTTGCACTTTAAGCAGAATACAACTGATATCAAACAAATAAACTTACTTATGCTCTATCAATGAAATGTATTACCCACACCGGGGTATGATTCTGCTTCTGAGTGGCGTCAGCCAAAAATCACCTCAGAGTCAGAACAGAATGCAATAAAGAGGTACCTCTAATAAAGCTACTAAGCCAGATTCCCCCACTTCAGTCCTTGTAACGGTGGAGCTCTAGTTGGTGCACGTTTAGTCCTTACAATGAAGTAAATAGCAGCTTAAGGCTTCTTTGGAGTTTCAGCTGGTGTGGGTTACATCAGATTTCACTAGGTTTCTGGGCTGAGAAGGTCCAACCTCAGTGTCTAAGCGCAACACAAAGCACCCCAAGACCAGGGGCAGTCGCAGGATGCAATCTCCCAGTATGTGTCAGTCCCCGGGGCAGACAGTCTCAATTACACTGGTGGTGAGGGGCAAAGCAGGCAGAGGGATCTGTGGCTTGCACAGGGCCCCGGATGGGTGAGAGCCCAGCAGTGGGGTGCGGATGTCCCAGTCTATATGCAAAGGTGTGAATGGTGTGTCTTACTCTCTCCAGTGGGACAGCTCACCAGACTCTGAACACACAGCAGGGTCCCTCTATCCGCGCTGGGTGCTGTAGTGCCTCCTCCTCTGCTTGGACGGGCTCCACATGTCCCTGTCTTTTCTCCAGCCTCGTGTCTCTCCGTTCCCCCCCTTCACTTCCTGCTTCCTTCCCCTCCCAGCGTTCTTTGCTGTGTAGTGGATGAGTCATGAACTTGGCAGAATGCCCAGGTTTTACAAATAGGAGAGAGAGAGAAAGGACTGACTGCTGAACATGTGATTCCATCTGAATCCTCTTGTACAAGGAGCCTGCTACATTTCTTTCTTTCTTTCTTTCTTTCTTTCTTTCTTTCTTTCTTACTTTCTCTCTTTCTTTCTTTCTTTCTCTCTCTCTCTCTCTCTTTCTCTCTCTCTCTTTCTTTCTCTCTTTCTCTCTTATGTCACCAAGATAGGAAGTATAAAGAACTCCATATTCCTTAGGGACAGGAACCCCATATTTCCTGGGGACAGGGATCCCCCCTGGGGACAGGAACCTCATCTCCCCTAGGGACAGGAACTCCTTATTCCCTTGGGACAGGGACCCCATCTCACCTAAGGACCTCATCTCCCCTAGGGACCAGAACTCCTTATTCCCTTGGGACAGGGACCCCATCTCACCTAAGGACCTCATCTCCCCTAGGGACCAGAACTCCTTATTCCCTTGGGACAGGGACCCCATCTCACCTAAGGACCTCATCTCACCTAGGGACCGGAACTCCATGTTCCCTGGTGACAGGGACCCCATCTCACCTAAGGACCTCATCTACCCTGATATCTGCCTGCAATGTGTAGTAAACATATATTTATTGAATAATAAGACAATTGGCAACTTACATGCATCAGAAGAATAAGCCCCTGTCAACAATATCTCTGTCTAGTGGTCTGCAGCTGGAACCAAAGAATCACAGATACAGGGAGTCCAGTCCACAATGTGCAGCTAGAAGCGCTGACCCAGAAACAACCAGGAAGCAAGGAAACTTCTCTGAGGGCATGGAAACATCGGACAGTAGAAGACTGCAAGGGAACGCTTTGCATTTTGAGGAAAGGAAAGAAAAAAAGGAAGGATCGATTTAAAACCTGAGGCATTTACTTGACATTACATAAAAGCATGAAGGCTGCATTCACACTGGTGTGGCTCCAAAGTCACTCAATTTCTAGTATGATTTTGGAGTGTGACTTTGATGTGACTTTGATGCGACCTTACACTCTCTGACATTCAAGTCACATCAACATCAAAGTAGTACAGTAACCTTTTCAAAACGACTTTTGGTCACATAGACCCAAACGGATGCCATTTAAAACAAGGGGATAAGACTTGTCATGCAACTTTATGTGTCCAAAGCAGGGGCGGACTGACGATTTGGAAACTCGGGCACTGCCCGAGGACCCGGGGTCAGTAGGGGGCCTCATGAGATGCCCCTGGTACCTTTTTCATAGGCTTTTTTTGAGTTTGGGCAAGGACACAGGGGCCCCATGATCCCCTATTGCACCAATGAGTTGTCAGTCCGCCCCTGGTCCAAATTCACATGACAAGTCACACCAGTGTGAATGGAGCCTTAGCTTGCCGAAATCTAGCACTAATCAAACACCTTGTCTACCTACACATCCAGGGTGGCTTGCAGCTAGGATTTTAGCTAAAGAGACAGCTCAGCAGCTTGCTTTCAGGCTATGTTTGTCTGATCACAACCTCTGATAAGATAAGTTCTTTGAATCACAACTTTTTCTTTTTTTTTCAGCACAGATGAAAGATAAATATGTTAATCTTGCGAAAATGAGCATAGACCTCTGCTAGCTGGATGGAAAAGCACACAATAATAATTCAATGTAATCATTGCCATTTATCCGCCTAAATCAAAAATATTTTTTTAAAAGTCGACTAAAAAGGAAATCTCTGCAAACTAAGGGAATCCCTTGGGGACCCCCAGACAGGGGTGTATTTACAAGGCAAACAAGGCATTTGCCTAGGGCAGCATTTTTCAGGGGGGGGCAGCACTTCCCCTGGGAAGAAGGGATGGAAGAAGGGACACACCCGGCATGGGGACCTGGTGGGTTCCGAGAGAGACTGCGGGTTTCATGACTGTGTATGCACAGCGTGACTCTCGTTCCTGGTGATGCCCGGAGCTGTGAAGGTGAGTCTTTTCCTGCCTTGCCATGGCGGGTGGTGGCTGGTGTATGGGGGGCAGTGGTAGTGGAAGGCTCTCTCGGGAAGGGGGGGGTCAGGGGTGTTGTTGGTCAACGTTAGGCTATCCCTGCGGACGGGGGGGGGGAGGGGGTGATTTTTGTGTTGCCTAGGGCAGCACAAAACCTAAATACACCACTGTCCCCGGGTCACCAGAACTAGTGTCCCCATTGGAAGATTTCTCCTCTATTACTTTTCTGGAGATTTTCTTTTACTTTCACTATCAGTGATAATGATAAACAGGACAAATAGAGAGGGGGAATCTCCCCAGCAAGCAATAAAAATCTGCAAGACAACATACAACAGAGGGAAAACCAGCCTGGTGCATTATCCCAAGGGTACTTTATTGTAAATTGATGGCCCCTCAAATAACACAGGTTACTATGGTTCAGTTATGAATGAACACAGTGAGTGATCGGTACCAATCACTCACTGTGTTCGTTCAGGAAAGGAAGGGCTGGTAAATGTGACATATTTATAGGACCCTTCCTTCACTCCCCTTCCTGAAGGATCCTATTGTATTCTTGCAGCTGCCAGTGGGTATAGGAGGAGGAAATACGGCAGCACTGCAGGGGTGAGGAGGGTACACAGGGGGGGCCTGGAGAGTAGAGGGAAACGTATGGTGCACAGGGAGGGCAATCGGCATGGCAGGGGGGTGGGGGGCAATTACTAGAACTGATCCCCTGTACGTCTCTCTCTGCAGCAGCTAAAAGCCGTCAGAAGGGAGAAGAGAAGAAGTCAGCTTTAAGCTGCTGCAGAGAGTGCCATACAGGGGATCAGTTCCAGTAATTGCCCTTCACAGTGCTGATCACCTTCCCTGTCCACATCTTATTCACCCAGCTGCCTGGGCCCCCCTGCTGGCCTGGGCCCCGTACATGAAGACCAGTGGTGCCCCCTTATCCACAGCTTTGCACATAACATGCAGGTACACAGCACATCAAGTGACTATCTTGTGGCACAGTGGCTAGTAGGACCCAGAGTGATCCAAGAAGACACTGTACGGGATCCAAAACCGACTTACGCGTTTCAAGGGCACACCCTCTTCCTCAGAACCCTTCTGCGAAAGTACCCTTTGGATAATACACTAGGCTGGCGTGCCCTCTGTTGTTTGCTCCTACATGGAAGAAAAATATATATTAAAAATATTCTTCCCAAATATATTGACATATAATTGAAATACTACAATTTTGGCCGTATTCAATATATTTCAAAATATATTTCAATAACTAAATATAAATATATATATATATATATATATATATATATACTGTACTGTATGCTGAAATGCTTTTTATTACAAAATACATGAAGAATATTTTTAAAAATACATTTGATCTACATATTTGGAATGCATTTACCAATATATGTTAAAATTACTTTTTTATATGTTAAAAAAAAATCTGAAGAATATATTTTAAAAAATATATTTTTAAAAATTTTTATAATATATTTTGTGATATATAAAAAACACACTTCAACATGCAGTATATATATGTGTGTTGAAATATATTGTGAAATATTTTGAAGGCAGGGTCTGATGTGAATGTGCAATATATATGTAAAAGCGTTGCGTAAATTGTGGGTGCGGTATAAGTACCTGTAATAAACAAATAAAAAATATGAATTTAGAAAAATGCAAAGCATTCTGTGAATGGTGCTTGTGCCTACAGAACCACTCCCCATGGCAGGACAGCCATTTCGGCACGGAACCCGGAAGATTGTGGCAACTCCCACATGGAAGGAAAATATCATTTAAAATATATTTTATAAACATTCTTCCCAAATATATTGACATATATTTGAAATACTACAATTTTGGTCCTATTATATATATGTATATATGAAAAGTATTTTTAATATACTGTATGTCTTTGAAAATACATTTAATCTACATTTTTGGAATGCATATACAAATATATGTAAGAATCTATGTTAAAATGACTTTTTTATATGTTAGAGTCTGAAGATTATATTTAAAAAAAATATATTTTAAAAAATGTTTTCCTATATTTTGTAATATATAAAAAATGCATTTCAACATGCAGAATATATATATATATATATATATATATATATATATGTATTGAAATATATTTTGAAATATATTGAATACGGCCAAAATTGTAGTATTTCAAATATATGTCAATATATTTGGGAAGAATATTTTTTTCTTCCATGTGGGTTGTTTTGTAGTTGCTATATGGACTACCCCAGGCACTAGAGGGCAGCAAGGCCTGATTCTACCCCTAGTGGTGCTCTAAAGGGAGGACACGTGAGCATCATCCCTAGTCCACTCAGGCACAGGAGGTGTTGAACCTTTTTTCTTGGAAGCAATAAAAACCTGGCAGGTGTTGTAATCCATCTCAACTTAAAAAAAAAGTTTTGCCTTTAGTCGTACTTTAAGGTGGCCATAGCTGGATCAAAATTCTTTTGGTTCAGCAGGGGCGAGCCAAACTTCAATCCATGTGTGGCCACTGTAGGTAATCAATAGATGATCTATCGATTGACTTTTGTTTAACTGCCCTGTTGGATAAAAGCTGCTCGGTCAGTTACTGCAGCCAATGGCTGCATCGCTAATCTGTGTACTCTGACAGTGGAGGAGTCCCCCTGCTGTTAGAATAAAAAAGTGTAGCAGGGATGGATTCTCTCATTAAATGTGTAGATGGGGAATCAGATCGGCAGCACCATGTGTGGCCAGCTTTACCCTCAATCCCTGTCTTGCTGACAACATTTTACCAAACAGGAAGAAATTCTAAAAAAGCAACAGAAATGTTTTTTTTTTTTTTTTAGAGTTGGGGAAGGCTAGAACCCCTGTCAGTTTTATTTCTGTCTGTGTCCCCCATTGAGGATTTTCCCTCACTACCTGTCTGATTAAACGTTTTCAGAAGGAGTGGGTGGGATGATAAATCTCTCTAACTGAGACCCAGGTAAAAATCCAACAGGGGTGCTGACATACAAACCAAAAAAAATAAATATTTGACTTGAAAAATACTTTAAAGCTTTCAAAACCTTTCATTTAAATATATTCTTTGAAAGCCACAAAGAACAGAAATCCACATTGTGTGCACCAAATACCTCTGCAAACACAGATATTACTTTGTAAAAGTTGCAGTGATAGCATCGTTGGGCTGCCTTGAAAGCAGAGCTGTGGGAGGGACCCAACAGACTCCACCCACTACAGAATAACTGCAGAAAACTTCAGGATGGGGGGCAGAGACAAGATCAGCCACCCTGCACAAGGAGAGAGATCAGCAGTGAGCGGTCTTTATTAAAAGGAAGGAAAAGTCTCACACTGGATTACTGACCTGGAAGAAACACACAAAGTACACCGAGATCCAAGTAAGAACACACATGATGAATATAAATGTTCTTATCCCGAGTTCAGTTTTACAAAATTTAGCAACTGTGGGTGACCCCAAAATAGTAAATGTGGTGTGAACTGCATGGAAAATGTTCAGATTAGATAGAAAATATTTTTCATGGTCATGGACGCAACACCTACATAGTTGTATTCATTTTAACTATGTCCGAAAAACCTGTATATTGTCAGGACATGCCTGATAGCACAGGCTGTAATATTATATACTGTACAGAAGGTGGCAGTATACAACCTCTATTTCACATTCAGGTTAACCTCCCTAGAGGTCTGATTATGTCAGTATTTCTGTGCTCAAAGTGGTACATTGTTTTCAATGGAAATATGTTGTTTTTTTATTGTAGGCTGTAATTCTTAGGAATAACTCACTGAAATCTGTCCGAACAAGAGTCTAGTAAACATCCCGGGTATGATAAAATTTTAAACACGAAATCATAAATTATAATATAATAAATAATCATAAAAATAATAATATAATATAATAAATTTAATTCAATAATATATTCGAACCAAAAACACTGAAATTTTAAATAGAGCGCCAAGTTCGCACATCACTGAGCAAAGTCACAGAATCGTTTTCAGTGTCTGATGACGAATTTCCCCCACGAATCATTATCAATCAATTCTGCAAGTGGTTCTGATTTACTATCGCTGTTCTCTAGCCGGTCTAAAACCGCTTTTGACCTAAAGGGACGCTTTTTGGACGCCATGGACGTTTCTCAGTTTCCAGGCAGAAAGAACAGTAAAAATGCAGGCAGGGCGCCGGACAAAGCAGTAGGGACAAAATGTATGTGAAATGGTTTGATATAGTAATGTTATACTATCAGATTTTAGTATATTATGTGTTTGTAAAACATTGACATATTTTAATTTCCTGCCAGTTCCGTCCCCCATACGTCCCAACGCTCACAGGGAACAGAACCCAGAAGACGGATGCCGGCATGGGCCTGGAGGAGATGGCTGGGGACGTTGCAGGGGGGACATCGCGGGAGCGAAGGACAAGGTTAGTGCTGGAGGGATCCCAGAGCAACGCTGCAGTGTATTCCCGAGTGTAGCTCGGGGTTACCGCTTCTGGTACTGAAAGTTAACCCCGAGCTACACTCGGGAATACCGCCAGGGAGGTTAAATCAGGGACTATGTCCATTTGGAGATTCGGATACATCCAGATCTCCAAAATCAAATTTTTTGCCTGAAAATTGATTTGTAACTAAATGAAATGCACATGTCTAGTAATAACCTGGTTTCCAGGAGCCATGAACCCATCAATGGTGACTACCTTGACCTCACCTTGCAACTGAAAATATAAATGGTCAGGGAATTCAGTGTGTGATATACTTTATTATTAGAAGGTTGTGAAAAGCTGACCATTACACCTATATAAACTTGTTGGCAACCAATTCCAATCGTCAACTGGAATTTGTGTTTTGTTTTCCCTGAAGAAGCGGGCGATGTCCCATGAAACGCATTGGAATTATCAATAAAGTGCTTATTCATGGCTCCAAGTGGAAGCTATATATCTACATGTCTATTAACACCTATAATATGATACCATCTGTCTAGGTGTCCCTATACCAACCAAGTATCACTCTATGACTCCAAGCTGTAGCCATGCACCATTATGTCTATTACTACTTATGATGTGACACCATTCATCTAGGTGTCACCAATCATTCACAGTTCATCCTTGGTGTTCTGAGGTTGTAGCTACAGTTTTTCTTGGTTAGGGTCTTATTTCATACAATTTTCTCCCTATACATGGAACCCATTCCAAAACCATGGTCAATAATATGGAGCCCCCACCTCCCTTTGCAGCTATATGATCCTCCTCTTTTCTTTAAAGAGACTTTTCAGGATGTCTGTGGGAAATTGTGCCCGTTCAACCAAAAGAGCCTTTGTAAGTTCAGGTACTGATTTTGGAGTAGAAGGCCTGGCACACAACCAGCATTCCAATTCATCCCAAAGGTGACCAGTAGGGTTAAGGTCAGGGCGCCATGCAGACCACTTGAGTTCCTCCACACCAAATCCATCCAGCAACCTAGCTTTCTACACAGGGCCACAAACATGCTTATACAGAAAAGGGTCTTCCTCAAAACGCTGCTCCACAATTGTCTACAATGGGTTTGCATGCTGTAGCATTAACAGTACCCTTCACTAGAAACTCAGTCATTTGGAGAAGCGTCTTCAACTTTTTTGGCCATATGTTGTATCGCTCTATACAAATTGTACACTGAGAAACAGAAAACAATAGAACACGATAAAATTGTTTTAATACCTTCTGTTAAAGGCATTGTATGGCAATCGCCACTGTAAAATTCCTTATAAGACAGAACAGGGACAATAAAACCTGTGAAAATGAGAAAAAAATTGAAAAAATTGGTAATGCTTCCTGTAACTAAAGCTAATTTCCTTGTATTTAAAGCTGAACTCCACACACATATCAAATACACAAACTACCACAGATCTGTAATTATATGTATTTTTTTAAGCAAGCAGTGTAAATATATATATATATATATATTTTTTTTATTATTATTATTATTATTATTATAATTTTTTAAATATATATTTATTGGGTTTTATTGTCAAGATTCCTATTCACGGTAATAACTTTTCAACAGTCTAGTCTTACAGATCTCTTTGCAGCAATATATTATAGACATAGAAGGGCTTATAATGGGCACTGAAAATAATACCATACCGTAACATACTATTAGAATAGATGTACTATGTAAGGTCATCAGGATCTTGTATCTATAAAAACAAGTGTTTATGGGTTTGAAACCTATCTATTCCATGTTTTATCAAAGGTGTGTAGCTTTTTTGCTAAGATTATAAGTAAGTCTTTCCAAGCCCCAAGGGATGGGGAGAGGACCACTTCCAACAAGTATTCACAGTAACTTTTTGGCATGTTTATCCGTCATGAATACTGCTGCCAGGCTCATCCACCAACCATTCAGTGACTGCTACCCCTCTCTGCCAATCCCTCCACTGGCCTCCAATCAGTGTCCTCCATACCTCTCTGCCAATCCCTCCACTGGCCTCCAATCAGTGTCCTCCACCCCTCTCTGCCAATCCCTCCACTGGCCTCCAATCAGTGTCCTCCACCCCTCTCTGCCAATCCCTCCACTGGCCTCCAATCTGTGTCCTCCACCCCTCTCTGCCAATCCATTCACTGGCCTCTAATCAGTGTCCTCCATCCCTCTCTGCCAATCCCTCCACTGGCTTCCAGTTGCCCAATGAATAAAATTCAAAATACTATCAACAACTTACAAAGTCATCCACAACTCTGCCCCCAGCTACATCACCAACCTGGTCTCAAAATATCAACCAAACCGCTCTCTTCGATCCTCCGAAGACCTTCTGCTCTCTAGTTCCTGTGCCACCTCCTCCCATGCTCGCCTCCACGACTTCTCCCGAGCTTCTCCCATCCTATGGAACTCCCTACCCCAATATGTCCAGCTGTCTCCTAATCTATCCACCTTTAGACGATCTCTGAAAACCTTTCTCTTTAAAGAAGCCTATCCTGCTTCTACCTAATAAACCGCCATTTATTTCCTCCATCAGCTAATCCCCCCACAGCTATTACCTTTTGTATCAACTCAATCCCTCCTCCTAGATTGTAAGCTCTGATGAGCCGGGCCCTCTGTTTCCTCTTGTACCAAATTGTATTGTAACTGTAATGTCTACCTTCATTTTGTAAAGCGCTGCGCAAACTGTTGGCGCGATATAAATCCTGTATAATAATAATAATGTTTAGAAACGGGTAAATCAGTAAAGACGCCCATTGAGCTGTTTTTGGGATGTGGGATATTGGGAAGTCCAAGTGTAGATCCATTGACCCTAAACCAGAAATGATGAGCAAATTGACAGGTCCAAAAACAATAGAAAAAGTCAGCATGTCCACATATGTGTCCAGGTCTTTGGAGCACAAATGATTTATCATTCAAGCAGGGGCGGACTGACAACTCATGGGGCCCCGGGCAATAGGAGATCATGGGACCCCTGTGTCCTTGCCCACACTCAAACCACACCCAAAAAAGCCTATGAAAGGTACCAGGGGCATCTCATGGGGCCCCCTACTGACCCTGGGCCCTCGGGCAGTGCCTGAGTGCTCGAATGGTCAGTCCGCCCCTGCATTCGAGTTTAACCAGATCTGGCATTCTAATATTGGTGGTGAATTGAAGAAACCTTCTTTAACAAACAATACCTAGTTTGGAATCACAGTAATTGCTAGGATAGATTACTGAATCCTGGTAAGTAAAGCAAATCAATTGATCCTGAAGAAAACAAAGAGCTAATGTCTCCTCAGTTAATGACAATATATCTTCATTTGTGGATGTGGTTCTAGTTTACACCAGCTCAGAGTCGAGGGTTGACCTGGTCTTACTCCTGAAGCTTGCTGGAACACTTTCCTCCATGAAAGCTTTTTCAAGCACTAATCGGAAAGTTTTACGTAATTTTGTTTTGAAGTCTCGCCCCATAAACACGTAGAGAACGGGATTGATGCAGCTGTTAATAAAGGCCAAGCTGGTGGTAAGAGGTATTCCAATGTGTATTACATCAGACAGATGACCATTGTCAGGATGCATTGCAGACAACTCCAAAAAGGAGAAGACATGGTAAGGAAACCAGCAGATAAAAAATGAAATGACAACAACTAAAATAATTTTAAATGGCTTGCCAGTTGTGTTCATGCGATTTCTTTGGATGCGGGACATAATTACTGCATAACACAAGATAATGACAGTGAATGGAATGATGAAACTGAAGATCAGTCGTATTATGATCATGCCCTTATGTATTGACGAAGCAACCACTTGATCCTCATGAAAACTGTTAAAGCAAACATCATGACCCTCATACATGGTTGTATCTCTGAATATAAAAGTAGGTAAACTGAAAATGAATGCAAAGATCCAAACTACCAGGGCTGCAAAGGAGGCCACTCTAGGGGTTCGGTGGTTCTGGCACCAAACAGGGAACATTACTGATGTACAGCGATCGATGCTGATCACGGTGAGCAGGAAGATGCTGGCATACAGATTGATTGCTACAATAGTGCTGTTCAGCTTGCACATGAATTTCCCTAAAGGCCAGTGAAAACCAAGAGCGGTGTAGGCAATGCTGAACGGCAGGAAAAACGTGAAGATAAAGTCAGCTATGGCTAAATTAAGGAACCACACGACGTTGACCGTCTTTTTCATCTTGAAGGAGGTGAAAAAAATGACCAGACCATTTCCAGTTGTCCCCAGAAGAAAGGCCACAGAATAGATTACTATAGAAATGATATGATACGTGTTCGATGTTCCTTCAGTGTCAACATACATCTCAGGTGAGTAACCATACTCTTCCTCTGGAGTGACAGTGGACTTCAGATATGTCATCGTAGAATCCTCCATTGTGCCGAAGCAAAACAGAGTCAAAGAAACCTGTGACAATGAAAAAAAAAAAACTTTTATGGAAAAAATGGTGATGTTTGCCACAACATTCCTTTACCGTATTTTTCGCCATATAAGACGCTCCGGAATATAAGACGCACCCAATTTTAAAGGAGAAAAATCTAGAAAAAAAAGATTCTGAACCCAATACTGTAGTAAAATATTTTATATCAACGTAATGTCCACTATTGCCCCCACTCATCACGTAATGTCCACCATTGCCCCCACTCATCACTGTAAAGTCCACCATTGCCCCCCACTCGTCATCACCATCACTGTTCCAGTGCAACATTGCCCCCACATTAGTAATAATAGCCAGTAACATTGCCCCCACATTAGTAATAATAGCCAGTAACATTGCCCCCACATTAGTAATAATAGCCAGTAACATTGCCCCCACATTAGTAATAATAGCCAGTAACATTGCCCCCACATTAGTAATAATAGCCAGTAACATTGCCCCCACATTAGTAATAATAGCCAGTAACATTGCCCCAACATAGTAATAATAGCCAGTAACATAGCATTGCGCCGCTCCTCACCTGTTGTTGTAGATCCGCGCTATGGTAGGATCCACGAGCAGAGGGGGTGATGACGTCAGCGCGCACCGCCGGGTGTACTAAGATGGCCGACAGCTCCAGAGATAGGCCAAAGCCGCGGCCTTTCCTACGGCCGTGGCCGCGCCTCCCGGATTCTCTCTCTATTCGTCGTATAAGACGCACCAACTTTTCCCCCCCAGTTTTGGGGAAGAAAAAGTGCGTCTTATATGTCGAAAAATACGGTACTTTAAACTAAACTCTAGGCAGACTTAAAAGATGCCAACAAATGCAGCCCTGGTTTTTTAATCAACTGTGGGAAGAATATTTTTAAAATATATTTCAAATTTATTTTTCTTCCATGTAGGTGTGTCTGAATGGGTTTCCTCTAGGTACTCCAGCTTCCTCCCACACTCCAACGACATGTTGGTAGACTAATTGGATCCTGTCCAAATCAGCTCTACTATGTGCATGTATGAATGTGAGTTAGGGACCTTAGATTGTACGCCCCTTGAGGGTTAAGCACTGATTTGAATGTACAATATATATGTAAAGCGCTGTGTAAATTGATGGCGCTATATACAGTGAGGAACAGAAGTATTTGAACCCCCTGCGATTTTACAAGTTCTCCCACTTAGAAATCATGGAGGGGTCTGAAATTCACATTGTAGGTGCATTCCCACTCTGAGAGACAGAATTAAAAAAAGAATTCAGGAAATCACATTGTATGATTTTTAAAGAATGTATTTGTCATGCACTGCTGAACAGAAGTATTTGAACACCTGAGAAACAGCAAGAATTCTGGCTCTCAAAGACCTGTTACTGCGCCTTTAAAAAGTCCACCTCTTCTCCACTCATTAATCTAACTTAGTAGCACCTGTCTGAGCTCTTTAAAGACACCTGTCCACCCCACAGTCAGTCAGACACCAACTACTACCATGGGCAAGACCAAAGAGCTGTCAAAAGACACCAGAGACAAAATTGTGGACCTCCACAAGGCTGGAAAGGGCTACGGGGCAATTGCCAAGCAGCTTGGTGAAAATAGATCAACTTTTGGAGCAATTGTTAGAAAATGGAAGAGGCTAAAGACTGTCAGTCTCCCTCGGACTGGGGCTCCATGCAAGATCTCACCTCGTGGGGTATCACTGATGATAAGAAAGGTGAGGAATCAGCCCAGAACTACAAGGAAGGAGCTGGTCAATGACATGAAGAGAGCTGGGACCACAGTTTCAAAGGTCACTGTCTGTAGAACACTACGCCGTCGTGGTTTCAAATCATGCATTGCACGGAAGGTTCCCCTGCTCAAGCCATCACATGTCCAGGCCCGTCTGAAGTTTGCCAATGACCATCTGGATGATCCAGAGGAGGCATGGGAGAAAGTCATGTGGTCAGATGAGACCAAAGTAGAACTTTTTGGTCTAAACTTCACTCGTCGTGTTTGGAGGAAAAAGAAGGATGAGTTGCATCCCAAGAACACCATCCCTACTGTGAAGCATGGGGGTGGTAACATCATGCTTTGGGGGTGCTTTTCTGCGAAGGGGACAGGATGACTGCACTGTATTAAGGAGAGGATGAATGGGGCCATTTATTGTGAGATTTTGAGCAACAACTTCCTTCCCTCAGTCAGAGCATTGAAGATGGGTCGTGGCTGGGTCTTCCAACATGACAACGACCCAAAGCACACAGCCAGGAGAACCAAGGAGTGGCTCCGTAAGAAGCATATCAAGGTTCTGGAGTGGCCTAGTCAGTCTCCAGACCTAAATCCAATAGAACATCTTTGGAGGGAGCTGAAACGCCGTGTTGCTCAGCGACAGCCCGAAACCTGACAGATCTAGAGGAGATCTGTGTGGAGGAGGGGGCCAAAATCCCTGTTGCAGTGCAAACCTGGTCAGGAACTACAGGAAACGTCTGACCTCTGTAATTGCAAACAAAGGCTTCTGTACCAAATATTAACACGGATCTTCTCAGGTGTTCAAATACTTCTGTTCAGCAGTGCAAAACAAATACATTCTTTACAAATCATACAGTGGGATTTCCTGAATTTTTTTTTTTAACCATTTCAATACCGGGCAATTTTACACCTTCCTGCCCAGGCCATTTTTCAGGTTTCAGCGCTCTCACACTTTGAATGACAATTGCGTGGTCATACAACACTGTACCCAAACTAAAATTTTATCATTTTCTTCACACAACTAGAGCTTTCTTTTGGTGGTATTTAATCACCGCTGGGGTTTTTATTTTTTGCTAAATTAACAAAAAAAGACCAAAAATTTTGAAAAAAAAACACATTTTTCTTTGTTTCTGTTATAAAAGTTTACAAATAAATAATTGTTCTTCATAAATTTAGGCCGAGATGTATTCTGCTACATGTCTTTGGTGAAAATAACCCAAATTAGGATGTATTTTTTAGTTTGTAGGAAAGTTATAGAGTTCACAAACTATGGTATAGATCTGAATATTGATCAATCCTGAAGTACTGACAGACAATCTAATTTCTTGAGGTCCAAGAATGTCAGAACAGTACAGATATCCCACAAATGACCCCTTTTTGCAGAGTAGACAGTCCGATGTACTTCATAAGAGGCATAGGGAGTTTTTTGAAGTTGTATTTTTATGTCATAATTTTTCGGAAAATGAAAAAATTAAAAAAATTATTTTCACAATTTTTTTTTTTACATGCTGTCACCAGTGCAGGACAGCGTCATCATATAACTGGCATGGCGGTTAACAGGGACACTGACTGGTGACAGTATGAAAAAAAAAAATATATTTTTTTTTTTTAATTTTTTTTTTTTTTATTATATATTTATTTTTTATTACATTTTTTTTTAATTTTTTTTAAGATTTTTTTTTCATATTTTACTATGACCAAAGTAGTACAATGTTACCATAGTAACACTGTACTACTTTGGGGAAGTGATCAGTATTTTTTTTTTTTACACAATTTGCTTATAGCAAAGAATTACTTTGCTATAAGCAAGCATTTACCTGAATGAAATCGATTCATTCAGCTTTTTTTTTTTTTTTTTTTTTTTTTGTGCTTAGCTGTGATTTGGTCATTACTAGTGCCATTCACAGCTAGGCACTAGTATACAATGGATGGCATTATGAATGAAGCCATCCATTGTATACAACTGTCATGTGACCTGCTGTGATTGGTCACAGCAGGTCACATGGTACCAGCAACGGGAGCCGGTACTCGGATCTGTCATCGGCCGTGTCCGAGGTGCACGGCCCGTGACAGATCCCGCTGCTGCGCCGCTCTGCATTACCGCAAACGGCGCATGTGCGGGAGCACGCCAAATGGCGTGCACCCGGAATGAAGAGGCACATCTGAAGCCGCCAAACGGCCATTGGCCGGGCGGCTAATGGTTAAATTCTGTCTCTCAGAGTGGGAATGCACCTACAATGTGAATTTCAGACCCTCCATGATTTCTAAGTGGGAGAACTTGCAAAATCGCAGGGGGTTCAAATACTTCTGTTCCTCACTGTAAGTACCTGTAATAAATAAAGCATTACTCTGCAGCATCCTCCTAAACATTACACAGTGGGGAGAGTATGGAATGCTTTTGAAGCAAGTGAAAAGCACCGAAAAAGGTAACCAGCAATTAATAAAAATTCTTTTAAGTTATGTCATGTTACTGAGAACATGTAACAAATATAAAGTAGGTGTTATAGTAATTTGGCTGCAAAAATGGGAATACACTTCAAAAATTGGTAGGACTAAATAGGAGTAATGTACAAGCCCTCCAGGCGTCCTCTGTTATCTTTCACTTCCCCATCTGTGTATTGCACATAGTCAAGAACTCGAGGTAAACGCTGTAACATTTCCCCTGCGCACAGTGCTTATGATTTTTCAATGCAAATCTTGTTAGCAAGACTACCATTTACTGACAGGCAATACAATTTACAATTCCCACCATTAGCCATGTTAGAATGAAAAACTGGGCTAAGAGACAGGAGAGATAGACCACTGAAGGCACAGAAAGTGCAAAGTCTGGAGAACAGAGCCAAGGAGAGGAAGGGACCCCGGTGAAGAAGTAAAACTGTGAAGATGGGATTGCACCGCCATTAGGATGCAGCCTGCGGGAGAAAGGACCCCAGTGGAGGAAATTAAGAATGCAAGAACACAGCCTGAAAGACAGAGCTAGCAGGAGAAGAGACCACAATGAAGACATAGAACAGTGAGGATCGCAGTCTGCATTACACAACAAGCTGTGCAATACAGAGACTGAATGGTTAGCTTCACTTCTGCCTAGCAGCACGAGAGTAGTTGGTTCAAATCCCACCCATGGCACTACCTGTCTGGAGTTTCCATGTTCTCCCTGTGCCTGTGTGGGTGTCCTCCAAATACTCTGGTTTCTTCCCACACTCCAAAGACATGCTGGTAGGTAAATTGGCTCTGGTAATGTGTATGAATGTGACTTAGGGACCTTTGATTTTACGCTCCTTGAGGGTGTCATATCCATGCATTGGTGCAGAACCCCTGTTAGCCCTGCTTGTGGCCGATTGGCAAATGCGCGTGCGTGATCGCGCACACAGGTGCATGCGCATGCGTGATGGCCCATTGGCGCCAGGTGGGCTATTTAAACTGGGCCAGTGCCTTGCATTAGTGCCATTTGGTCTTCTACTTCTGAGCACCCGTGCATCCTATTACCTGTGATTCCGTTGCTGATCTGATCTCTTGTTGACCCTGCTAGAACGCTGCCTGCACCGACCCCTGGCCTGCCCTTTGACCATTCTTCTGCCTGCCATTTCTGCTTACTCTGCCTGCTAGTTGCTGACCTGGACCGCCTGACCTTGCTTTACTCTGATCTTGCACCTGAACCGGCTTATCCTTGCCAGAATCCTGCTCCTGCACTTCTGCCTGAGTGTCATCTGCCCAGCCGTTCCTCTGCCAGTGTGCCAACCACCAGCTGCTCCTGCATTCCTGACGCACGTCATCATCCATCCGCAGAAGTCCTACCAGGCACTCGTGAACCTCTGTGCTCTGGCACTCCCTGTTACTCTACCAGGGCCCCTGAACCAGAGATGCAAGGGAGGTCCTCCTCTGCACTTCAGGTTCTACCACCAGGTACAGTTAGGGACTGATGTGAATGTGCAATATATATGTAAAGCACTGTGTGAATTGATGGTGCTTTATAAGTACCTGTAACAATAATAAGTCGGGGAAAGGACCACTGTGGTGGGTGTAACAGTGAGGATGAGAAGGTGCAGCAAGCGTTAGATGGTGGAGAAGTAGCATCAGCTTGGGGCACAGAGTCAGGGTGGAGAAGGAGCCCCAGTCAGTGGTGTATTTAGGTTTTGTGCTGCCCTAGGCAACACAAAAATAGGACGCCTCCCTCCTCCCCAGCAGAGAGAGCCTGACACCGACCAACACCAGACCCTCCCCATGGAGAGAGCCTGACAGTGACCAACAACACCCCTGCCCCATCCCCACCCCCACCCGAGAGAGCCTTCCACTAATACCCACCCACAGAAAGAAAGATACTCACCTTCACAGCTCTGAATATCCACTGGAACAACAGTCGGGCTCTGCATCCACCATCAAGCAGCCCGCAGCCTCTCTCAGATCCAACCTCATCCCCATGTCATATATGTCCCTTCTTCTTCCGGGGGGCATTGCTGCCCCCCCTAAAAAATGCCACCCTGGGCAAATACCTTGTTTGCCTTGTGGTAATTACACCCCTGGCCCCAGTAGAGGAGTGTAGCAGTCATCATACGAGGGTACAACCACTTATGCAAAGCCAGAGGGAGGAGAAGCCTCCCCAGAGGAGTGTAATAGTAGGGATGAGAGGGTAGAGCCTGCAGCAAGGAGTCGGGGGGGGGAAAGAGCTTAAAAGGGGCATGGAGCAATGAATATAATAGTACAAGGTCTGCACTTCTGGGGGGTGTTGGGGATGAGCCACAATGGAAGAATGCAAAAGGGGGGATGCATAGGTCACATCTTGCAGCACAAAGCCTGGGATTAGAAGGAGCCACAGTGGAGGAGTAAACCGGGAAAATGACAGCACATGGCCAGGAGGGAAAAAAAATTGCCATTACAGGAAAATAATAGTTCAGATGAGGGGCTATCATCAGCAGCACAGAGCCTTGGGGGAAAAGGGTCTACAGTAGAAGAGGGCAGATGGCAGTATACATGTAGCAACATGAAGGGAGATGGGAGATGACCACTGAAGCTGGGTAGCAGTGGGGGCAACAGTGTACCATCAGCAGTAAAGAGCTGGGGGTTGGGAGAAGAGAGAGCTTACAGTAGAAGTATGTAATAGTAGGATGAGTGTCTACCATCAGCAGTGCAGAGCCTGGGGTAAGAATGAGCTACAATGGAGAAATGAGACTGTGAGGATCAGGAGAAAAAGTCCATTGGAAACAAGGAACAGAGGGAGCACCAGCCTTGCACATATTTTTGTGATAGCTTCACAAACAACCTCAACAATAAAGGCACATTAGTGTCCACAATGTAATGGGATAGCTCCCTTGAAACTCAACAGATTTTGGAGAGTCTTCTTGCGTTTGGGACTTGCCTTGGTGACCAGGTCACTTTGAGTACATTGTGGACTCTGATGCGCCTTTATTGTTGAAGTCGTGTTTGAGTATATATCTATTTTATTAATATGACAAAGCTATCACAAAAGTAAGTCACAAGGCTGGTGCACTCTCTGTTCCTTGTTTTCCAATCTTTTTGCTGGGTCTCTCTAGCCCTTTGAAGGGCAGCAAAGCATGTGCCAGTACCAGTAACCCAACGTATAAAATTCAAAATACTAACCACAGCTTACAAAGCCATCCACAACACTGCCCCCAGCTACATCACCAACCTCATCCACAGATACCGCCCAAATTGCCCGCTCCGCTCCTCCCATGATATCCTCCTCTCTAGCTCCCTAATCACCTCCTCCCACGCTCGCCTCCAGGACTTCTCCAGAGCCTCTCCCATCCTCTGGAACTCCCTACCACAGTATGTCCGGTCAGCCCCCACCCTGTCTGCCTTTAGGCAATCTTTGAAAACTCACTTATTCAGGGAAGCCTACCCCACCTCCACCTAAGAACTTTACTTGAATCACCTCCACCAGATCATCCCCTGCAACTATCACCTTTTGTACCACCTCCCCCTTCCTTTAGATTGTAAGCTCCACGAGCCGGGCCCTCCTATTCCTTCTGTACTGAAATGTATTTTAATTGTACTGTCTCCCTTTATATTGTAAAGCGCAAACTGTTGGCGCTATATAAATCCAGTATTATTATTATTATTATTATTATACAGTATTTATAAAGCGCCAATAGTTCGCTCAGCGCTGTACATTACAAAGGGGGACAGAACATGTGACAGAACAATACCAATACAATGCAAAACATGAGGGGATCGAGGGCCCTGCTCTTTCAAGCTTACAATCTAGGAGGGAGGGGATGGTGGCACAGGAGGAGATAGCTGTGGGGGATGGAGTGGTAGGAAGAGTGGAGGAGTATAATAATAATAATCGGAACAGCCGAAGATCTGTGATCCATTTTTTGCCGTGCACTGCTCTTGAGCGCAGAAGGTTGTTCTTCTTGGTAAAGACCATTGCAGAGGACCTGGGGAATGCAAAAGCCTGGCTGGGAGAAGGATGGAATGACACACTGTAGAAAAAGCAGGAAAAAGAACCATAGGGAGGACACAGTCCACATCACAGAGAAGGCAGTAGAAGGAGCTAGATATGTGCGATTCGTTTTGTTACAAATCAAAATTCAGAAAAAATTTTTGTTATTCAGAGATTCGGATGTTTCCAAATGAACGAATCACAATAGTAACGAATTTCAACTAATCCAAAAGAAATAATAATAAAATAAATAAATATAACGAAACAAATTATCCAGATTCAAATTCAAACAATTTGAATTCAAAATGGAAACATTGCAACAAATAAACTAAGCTATAAAATGAAATAAGATTCCTACCTAGGCTGCTTTATAGGATAGAATAGAAAAGAATAGAATAGAATATAAAACAATAGAAAAGAATAAAACAGAATAAAATAAAATAGAATATCAAAGAATAGAGAAGAATAAAAAAAGAATAGCATAGAATAGAATATAAAGTAATAGAAAACAAAATAGAAAATAACACAACAGAACAGAGTAGAATAGAATAGAAAAACATAGAATACATTAGATCTATTTTAAACAAAAAAGTAGCTATACATGCGTAGACATGAATCATAAGTGACTTACTTGGCTTTGTTAAAGAGATGTTTCCTCCAAATCAGGACTCTCAAAAAATGTCTTCAATGTTGTTTTTGAGTCACATATACAGTTGCTCAGATATGACATATTTTGGTCAGTTTTAAAATGAAAGGGAAGGACGTTTACAGAAGTAACATATTTAGCTTTAAAGAGCTTAGATCTTCCTGATTACCGTATTTGAGATAACGCCTTCACTATCTAACCTAACAATCTCCTGGTAGTGCAGAACTATAGGTAAGAATCACTATACGTGAAGTCATGTGACTCCAGCTTCCTTCTCGCTCACTGAGAGGTTCATGAGAGGAGAACCCAGGCAAGAGGAATTGACATCTTTTTAGATTATGGCGCCCATGTATGTACTAATCTGTGATCCGTCTAAGTATGAGCAAGCGCAAACATAAATTACAATATCGAACAATGCCACTGTGCTGAAAGTAGGCCTTTGTGCCATCAGTTTGGCTGTGGTTCACCAGAATAAATGAGATTCATCAGATGGAGACTTTGATGGTCAACCATCGGGAGGTTCTTTGTAATAAAACATGGTTCTACAGGATGGACTTTACACGCTCTCCTGAATATAGGGAGATCATGGGCTCTCAGACAGCACTGGTCACCTAGTTTTGTGGCCACTGGGATTGCGCATTGTTTGTTGGCCCTCCCTCCATGACCCTCTAGATCAGTGGTTCTCAACCTTCCTAATGACGTGACCCTTTAATACAGTTCCTCAAGTTGTGGTGACCCCCAACCATAAAATTATTTACCCAGTAATTATAATTCATGAGTGTCGTTTTACCTCCAATACTGCTGCTTTCAACACAGTAGCTGCTTTTAACAGAGTAGCTGCTTTCAACACAGCAGCTGCTTTCTACACAGTAGCTGCTCTTTACACATCGGAAATATGTGTTTTCTGATGGTCTTAGGGGACCCCTGTGAAAGGGTCGTTCGACCCCCAAAGGGGTCGCGACCCACAGGTTGAGAACCACTGCTCTAGATTCTTGCCAGATGTCAGGCATTTTAGGTTCCCTTGATAACCCTGTAGAAGTCACGTGTTAGCGGGACGTAACGCGTAGGAATAGAGACGTGGTGACATCATTATGTTTGGACGGTAATCGCCATCTTGGGACTCCTTGTATGTACACCCGACTGTGGGTTACACATTACATGCCTGCTGGGTCTGTGACCCTTGTTTTTATGTGAGTAGCCATTTGGCTGGTTTAGATTTTTTAACCACTTCCAGTCCGGACACTTTTACCCACTTCCAGTCCAGGCCAATTTTCAGCTTTCAGTTCTGTCATACTTTGAATGACAATTGCGCAATCATGCAACACTGTACCCATATGAATTTTTTAGCATTTTTTTGAGACAGATAAAGCTTTATTTTGGTGGTATTTATTCACCAGTGGGATTTTTATTGTTATTGCTATGTAAATTAAAATGTCCAAAAATTTTGAAAAAAAGTGTTTTTCTTATAAAATTTTGCAAATAAATAGTTTTTCATCATAAATCTTGGCCAAAATTTATTCCGTTACCTTTTTAGCAAGATAAAAATAACCCAAATTAGTTTATAACAAAAAATTATAATTTTTAAACATTTTTTTTTATTATTTTTTTTTTATATTATTATTTATGTTTTTTGTTTTTTACATACTGTCACCCTAGCAGTACAGTGTCACCATGGTGACACTTTACTACTTGTGGAGGGTGATGAAGATTTTTTTTTTTTACACTGATTGCTTTTACACCCATAAAGGCTGTAAAAGCAATCATTTCTCCTTCTCTCTAGCTGCATTCTTGCAGCCATTGAGAACTACTATGTGAGCTGTGATTGGTCACAGCTGGTCACATGGTACAAGGCTGTTGTGAATAGCCCTGTACCATGTGACCTCTGTGATCATTCACAGATTTCACACCTAGTAATCAATGATGTCACAAGTGACATCTTGCTTACTACTCTGCATGTGATCACTGATTGGCCAATCAGTAATCACATGATCGGGACCTCGCACAGAGGTCCCGTCCGACCAGGGGCAGACTGACAACGTATGGGGCCCCAAGGCAATAGGGGATCATGGGGCCCCTGTGTCCTTGCCCATACTCAAAAAAGCCTATGAAAAAGGTACCAGGGGCATCTCATGGGGCCCCCTACTGACCCCGGGCCCTCGGGCACTGCCCGAGTCTCCAAATGGTCAGTCCGCCCCTTGCGTCCGATGATCGGTGATTCACTGTGTCCAGAGGACACAGCGGGCACCAGATCCCGGTGCTGCGCGTTCCCAGGGAGCGCGCACAAGCAGAGTGCGGGGAGGCCATTTATAAACGGCCACCCAACCCTGCAGTGCCACCGTTCGGCCGTTTATATACAACGGGCGGACAGGAAGTGGTTAAATAAATATCTAATTACTACACTATGGAAGTTCTATCTTTGACTTCTTTTTGAGCCATTTGAAGACCACCTAAAGATGTGTTTGATCGTTTATATGATTTCGGTGGGAGCTGTTCCTGTGTCCACTCAAAGGGAGAGATCCATCCAACCAGGGATCATCCGGGGATATTGATTGCTCTATGACTCCTTGAGGGTCGAATTTTTGAGGCGAGCGCACACACTAGAAGGTGATGGATAAAATTGGCACCATTAATATGAGCACACAACAAAAAGTGGAAATATAAAAGTTGAAGAATTTAAAAATTTGGATTTTTATATTATTTATTTTTTGTGCTATAATTATTTTTTTCACTTGTTGGGACTAATTTCTTCACTTTTTTGGACTTTTTAAATTTATTTATATCAATGACTCCTTGAGGGTCGAATTTTTGAGGCGAGCGCACACACTAGAAGGCGATGGATAAAATTGGCACCACTAATATGAGCAACAAAAAGTGGGAATATAAAAATTGAAGAATTGAAAAATCCGGATTTTTATATTATATATTTTTGTGCTATAATTATTTTTTTCACTTGTTGGGACTAATTTCTTCACTTTGTTCGACTTTTTTCATTTATTTATATCAATGACTCCTTGAGGGTCGAATTTTTGAGGCGTGCGCACACACTAGAAGGCGATGGATAAAATTGGCACCATTAATATGAGCACGCAACAAAAAGTGGGAATATAAAAGTTGAAGAATTGAAAAATCTGGATTATTTATAGTACATATTTTTTTGTGCTATAATTTTTATAATTTTTTGTGCTATATATTTTCACTTGTTGGGACTAATTTCTTCACTTTTTTCGACTTTTTTCATTTATTTATATCAATTACTCCTTGAGGGTCGAATTTTTGAGGTGAGCGCACACACTAGAAGGTGATGGATAAAATTGGCACCACTTATATGAGCAACAAAAAGTGGGAATATAAAACTTGGAGAATTGAAAAATTTGGATTTTTATATTATATATTTTTTGTGCTAGAATTATTTATTTCATTTGTTGGGAATAATTTCTTCACTTTTTTCGACTTTTTTTATTTATTTATATCAATTACTCCTTGAGGGTCGAATTTTTGAGGTGAGCGCACACACTAGAAGGCGATAGACAAAATTGGCACCATTAATATGAGCAACAAAAAGTGGGAATATAAAAGTTGAAGAATTGAAAAATCTGGATTATTTATAGTATATATTTTTTTGTGCTATAATTTTTATAATTTTTTGTGCTATATATTTTCACTTGTTGGGACTAATTTCTTCACTTTTTTCGACTTTTTTCATTTATTTATATCAATGACTCCTTGAGGGTCGAATTTTTGAGGTGAGCGCACACACTAGAAGGTGATGGATAAAATTGGCACCACTTATATGAGCAACAAAAAGTGGGAATATAAAACTTGAAGAATTGAAAAATTTGGATTTTTATATTATATATTTTTTGTGCTAGAATTATTTATTTCACTTGTTGGGACTAATTTCTTCACTTTTTTCGACTTTTTTAATTTATTTATATCAATGACTCCTTGAGGGTCGAATTTTTGAGGTGAGCGCACACACTAGAAGGCGATGGATAAAATTGGCACCATTAATATGACCACGCAACAAAAAGTGGGAATATAAAACTTGAATAATTTAAAAATTTGGATTTTTCTATTATATATTTTTTGTTATAATTATTTTTTTCACTTGTTGGGACAAATTTCTTCACTTTTTTTATTTATTTATATCAATGACTCCTTGAGGGTCGAATTTTTGAGGCGAGCGCACACACTAGAAGGCGATGGATAAAATTGGCACCATTAATATGAGCAACAAAAAGTGGGAATATAAAAGCTGAAGAATTGAAAAATTTGGATTTTTATATTATATATTTTTTGTGCTATAATTATTTTTTTCACTTGTTGGGACTAATTTCTTCACTTTTTTTAACTTTTTTTTATTTATTTATATATCAGTTGATATATGTTACAGTTTTATAATTAGTCACTTTGATTTTATATTTACTTTGGAATGTATTTCACTTTTAATTAAGGTAATAAGGATACACGAGGTTTATTAATATTCTTTCACTTTAATATTATTTATATTATGATTTGACAATATGGTATTTTAGTATATACAGTGCTAGACCATTTGTTCAAAATAATTTTTAGGTTTCCTGTTTATGTTTCTATCAGCCATCTCCACACTGCACCTCTGGAACCTCTGAAGAAGCTTTAGTGCGAAACGCGTCAGTATGTTGCACCCCCTTCCTGAGATATACCCCCTTCTTGATGTTTAGTGGTCTACTGGTGTGTATTATGTAATGGCATATGTGAGGAGGGGTGGTGCCTATCTGGGAAGCTATGTAACTAACGATTTTAACTTTTATTCTGGTCTTGTCTAGGGGACTTTGTTACCCCAAAAAAACTTTTTAAATGGTATCTTTTAATAAAACCTAACGATTTTTTTATTAATGTGTTTGTCAAATTTCTTCTGAGGGAGAGTATCAGCACCGATAAAATTTAATTTTCTTTTTTCTTTACTGATTGGTTTTTCACATAGGTTCCCTGTAGGGGTGATCTCAGTTAGGTATGTAGACCTTGGAATTGAACGCGATATCCTATAATTAACATGCTCTGTATAGCCTTTAGCTAATGATGGGGTATATTTGTTTACTATAGTAATAAGGGGTTCAGTGAGCGCTAACTAATACAGCAGCTGATACACTAAAAAGGAAAAACCATAAACCTTCAAATTGACAATATAACATAAATAGTGCAGCGCTAGAAGATATATGACTGCACCAGTGCTTATAAGGTGGTGCAAAATCCCTTGAATTAATATCAACTAGTATAGGTCACATATATTGTATGTGACCTTCCCAAACAAAAGTGAAAATGAAGTAATGACGTGTACCCCACACGGCTTCACTTCACAATAAAAACACACAATATGAATGCACAGTAAAAAGATAGTCCAATAATAGTCTAGTAGTCAAAAAAAGCCACAGATAGATGTATTATGATAAGATCCCTGTGACATATATAGTCCGGCGTTGTGCAGAAAAAATGAATAAATTGCGCACTCACCGGAAGCACAATTTAATTGTGCGTTTATATCTCATACACCAAGGATCACTCCAGCTTTGGATGGAAAGAAGCTCTGAACAGGTGATTCCGTGATGGGGGGTGCCACATCTGGGGGTCCCTTATGGTAGACCTGGCTCCAAACAGGATCAGCTGAATGTTACTCTGGGCCCTGGGATAGTCACCTTGTGGTCCTGAGGGATTAAATGCTCGATGTAGAGCAAAAAGGAATACCCATAGTGTAGTATTTAGGTCAAATTAAGAACAAATTTATTGAAGATTAGAACAAGAAACACTTAACATGAGTATGGAAGTAAAATCAATCCTTGTGCACAAAGGATGTCATAAAATACACACTGACCAGCTGGTATAGGAGAGTGGCCGCCGGACCTCCTTGATCCGGCGGCTTGACGTCACGGCTAGCAGGGGCTCCTCCTTTATTTTTGTTTACTATGTATGGTTTCATATGGACTCAGGAGTAATTGTCTGGCCAAGAGTGTTCTTTGCTGGTATGTAAGATGGAGTTTACAGCATATTTTGATTTTTGAGATGATACCTCCTGCATGTAAAAGTTAAAATAAAGAAATTAAAATATAGAAAAATGCAACTCAAAATGTATTTGTAGCACTACCCCCTTCAGAAGGTGCTACGTATTTTGGTCCCCCTATAGTCCTGCACAGCATTTTCCACAAACTTGCATCCAGAGTCAGTAATCAGTCCTTGAGCTTGTTGTTTTGATGGTTTATTAGGGGGATGTCAAGTTGGATGGGGTAGGGGGTATATGGGATGCCCAATGGGATGGGATGACCTATGAATTGAGGACACCTTTCTGGAACTATTTAAGTATCTGCTGTGATACAGTCTCTTTTGGAGAGCTAGCCAGCATCTCCGGTAGTACCATCCAGACCCCAGATAAACTCTTCTTCTTTACCCAGCTGTCTGGAGGTATCCCTGAGCAGAGGATCCAGTGCTTGTCGCTTTAATAAATTAGACAATCCAGTAGGTGGTGAATCTGGTTTCCCACCAGAGTGCTCCTTCCCCTATCTGGCCCAGTGGGTGAAGGTCTACTCAATCAGTCCTTCACCTGTGCGGCTAGTGGGCTGGTGGCTGCTACCAGGCCTTCTAGCTGGGTGCTCCTTCCCTGCTGCATAGGTGGTCCTCACTCTTAGGGCTGGTGAGAGTCTGAGTTTTCATCCTTCTTAGCTCCACTGTTGTAGGTGGGCCCCTCTCTCCATCTGGGCTCCCTCCCAAGCTCCTGCCCTCATTCTCACATTCTCTCTTTCTGTCACCTGAATTCTCCTGCAGCTAAGCAGGCTCACTCACTTTTAAGAGTTGTTCTGGCCCCTTGCCAAGCCTCCTGTTGGGGATTGGCCAGGCTCTGTCATGTACCTGGTGTGAGAGGCCAAAGGAGAGAGGGCTTCCCTTGCGGCTAAGTTCCAGACCCCCCTGAGAGTGGGACAGCAGGAGTCAGGCCTAAAGTGGCACAGGTTACCTGTAGGAGTGCTTGTTGGTGGTCCACCCAGGAGCACAGCTGATGCACTGAGATGAGGTCTGCAGACAGGTGGCGCCTGTGCGAGGTATGCAAGCCCTTCCGGGAATAGAAGATTACTGCATAGCCGGTTCAAAGCCAAGGTCAGGTACCAGGTGGGAATCAGAGCAGACGTAGTCAGATGGGATAGCCGAGGTCATACACAGAGGAGCGAAAGGGAATATCCGTTAGCCAAGCCGAGATCAGATCAGGGGTTAAGCAGAGCAGACAGGTTCAAGAGCAAGCCGAGTCGGTATCAGGAAATCACAATAGCACAGGAAACAGGAACAAGGTACTGGGAAGCCAGAGATCAACCAGCACCTGAGAGTAGGGCAGGACTTCCTTATAAAGGCCATTTGGAGCCAAATCTGAGTCAATGTGAACGTCTGCGGCCATGCAAGGTACTGGCAGGGGTGCCAGGTCTCCTAACACCTCTGCCGAGGACAGAGTCCTGACAGACTCCCTCAAAAGTGCAGATCAACCACTCCTCAGATCCACCCACCATGGTAAAAAAAGCCTGAAAAAGACTGCTCTAGACCAGGGGGTCTCCAAACCTTCTAACCAAAGAGCCAGTTTGTTGTCCTGCAGACTTAAAACTTAATAATTACCACTAATACCTAATGACCTAAATATTTCACCAACATTCCAGGCCGTGTCACATATTCCAATGGTGATGTTATACTCATTCATACAAATAAAACTAGTTGATCCTGCTATGGAGACCCATTCAGTCTACTTTCCTATTGGTTACTGCAAAGAGCGTGAACTTTCCTTTACACGCAGAACTTCTATTACTTGAAAAAAATGAAGAAAAAAGGAAATTCTAGTGAAGTACATGTTGAAATAAAGTCAGAGAACTGCAACCACTAAGGAAACTGAGCCAATTTGGTGTTTTGTAACTGTTCAAGTTGTATTCATTTTTTTTTTAAGGGCGTTACTACTTTGGCAGCCAAATTTGAGAAAAGCCCCCCCCCCCCCACACACACACACATACACTTTTTTTTTCTATTTGTTCCTATCCTTACAACACAACTAGAAGAAAATGTAAAAATACATCTTACCTTTTTAGATGTTTCTTAGGAGAAAGTGTCATGGCAGGCTGCAAGCATTTTTGAACAAGTTCAGCGTGAGTCTGTCTCAATGGAACGCATGCTGACATGCTCAGTTTTCTATTATTAATGCAGAAGCCCAGCTTTAACCCTTTGTGAGGACAGATGGTGTTCAAAACTAGTTTATAACTGATAATGAATTCTGCCAGCACAGTACATCCAGTTTTAAAGTGTTTGTAAAGGTTCAAGGTTTTTTTTTTTTAAATAACAAACATGTCATACTTACCTGCTCTGTGTAATGGTTGTGCACAGAGCAGCCCCAATCCTCTTCTTCTGGTGCTCCTGCTCAATGTCCCTGCAACCGAGCCACCTCTGTGTGTCTATAAGATACACAAGGTGGGGCTCAGCCCTGCCCCCAGTCCCTCCACACTGGCTCCAAATTTACACTGTGACAGACCCAACCGGGACAGGGGCTTTTGGAGGGGACTAGGCTAGCCTTCTACCCCCTGATTATGGCCCAGGAGACTATGGGAAGGGAAGGTAGGAGTACAGCTTCTGCTTCCAATCGCCTAGGTGATCACAGCAGACGTGGGAGTGGGTACCTGTGAATTTCGGGTACCTGCTTCCCAAAGGTGCCAATCCTTAATGGGAGCGGGGGACCAGTCTTTAAAGTGGAACGTCCTCTTTTGGGTGGAGCTCCGCTTTAACCTTGTACAATTTAATGGTCAGAGGAAATATGGGGCCCTCCTGCAGGCTGGGTTGGAGAAGCTCCCCATATGGAAGAAAAATATATAGTATCATGAAAAATACAGAGGGGCATACAGGGCAGCACAGTGGCTAAATGGTTAGCACTTCCACCTGGCGACACTAGAGTCGTTTTACTAATGCCTAGAAAGATTTGTCAGTACGTCTGAACCAGGGGCGGACTGACAACTCATGGGGCCCCCGGGCAATAGGGGATCATGGGGCCCTTGTGTCCTTGCCCAAACTCAAAAAAGCCTATGAAAAAGGTACCAGGGGCATCTCATGGGGCCCCCTACTGACCCCGGGCCCTCGGGCAGTGCACGAGTTTCCAAATGGTCAGTCCGTCCCTGGTCCAGTGTTTCTCAACCTTTTTTTAGTCAAGGTACCCTGTAAAAATTCTGCACAATCTCAAGGCACCCCATTATAAAATGTAAAAAAAAAAATGAATAATGCAGAAACATCCACACACACATGTAGGACACCCAACATTAGAGGTGATTTATTCTTCCAAAGTAAATACACCTTTGCAATGTTTCTGTCCCTCACTCAGCTAATATGACCCCAGTGCTGATGGTGAGGGGCCGAGGAGGGGAGAAGAAGGATGCTGTGTAGGTGCCCCGGTGTCTTCCTTATCAACTGGTGATGTAATTGGCTGTCAGGACACTGGTGGCTGGAAGGTTGCAATGGTGTACAATGAAAACCTGTGGCTTTGAGTAACTAAAAGGCAGGTTTGATCCACTGAATGTCTTGTATACAATTCTGTAGCAATTTATAGGTATTTTACCAAGGCTCCCCTGAAGAAACCTGAAGGCACCATTTTGAAAAAGGCTGTGTTAAACCATAGAGATGATTGGAGACATTCCGGTCTCTGATAAGCCAGAACCTGGTGGGATGGGAGAGCCATGGGAGGCCACGGGTGTGAGGGGTTGTCCCCTCCAGACGCTTGCAAAAGCAATCCAGTGGGTAATTAGCTACTAGGATTGCTTTTACAAGTAAGCCAACTGCCAGCTGGAAAAAAACAATACCGGGATAGCTGCAGGCATCATCCCGGTTTAATCACCCAAAGTCCAGCAAAGTCCAGCAATGGATGGGTACGTCGCAGGTCCCAAATTAATTACAGTATATGGACACTTCTACTATTACTTTATTTGAATTATTTGAAATATTATTTATTTGAAGGTATATGGGGATCTAATGGAACAGTATTCATTGTGAGTGTCACAGAGCTTCCTCATATCCCATATGAAGGAAAAATATATTTGAAATATATTTTAAAAATATTCTTCCCAAATATATTGTCATATGTTTGAAATGCTACAATTATGGCCATATTCAATTTATATATATATTTCATTATATATATATATATATACATACACATATATACATACACACACACACTGCATATTGAAATGCATTTTTATTACAAAATATATGAAAAATATTTTTAAAAATACATTTCATATATACTGTATGTCTTTAAAAATACGAATCTACATTTTTGGAATGCATTTACGTATATATGTAAAAATATATGTTAAAATTACTTTTTTATAAAAATATATATTTTTAAAAATTGTATATTTTGCAATAAAACACATTTCAAATATATTTTTCTTCCATGTGGGATGCGGGCACAAAACGTTTGTCAGGTGTGGTATATGGTATTGACTTTTTTTTATAAGGTATTAGCAGTGGATATAGTGGATATATATATATATATATATATATATATATATATACTCACATAATTAACAAATGATGGTCACAGAGAAATAATAAATCAAATCGTATAACACAACAAGTATATATATATATATGTATATACACTGTATATATATTTGTTTATTATTGCTCTGTGTCTTTAATTTTACCATACATACCTCACAGCCAGGGGCGGACTGACAACTCATGGGGCCCCCCGGGCAATAGGGGATCATGGGGCCCCTGTGTCCTTGCCCAAACTCAAAAAAAGCCTATGAAAAACGTACCAGGGGCATCTCATGGGGCCCCCTACTGACCCTGGTCCCTCGGGCAGTGCCCGAGTTTCCAATTGGTCAGTCCGCCCCTGCCTAGACTGCAACTATACCACATTATACGGAACCTTTACTGCATTTGAACCACATCTACCTTGCACCTATGCTGAGACTTTATTATACCTATACTGTATGCAATTTCACTGGGATAGTTGTTAAGTGCACTAATGTTGTTAAAGGGCCCCAACGATAGCCGGGAGGAGAACATCTCAGAGTCCCGCCACTCCCATGATAATTATTCTGCAAGCCCCTTTGTTCCCCTCCCCTATCATCCTCATTTTTCTTTTGGACAGTCGTGCCCAGTCAGTCTAGGACTGGCATCACTATCAAAAATGTGTTCTGGCAGTATAGTTCCAGCACTTTTTGGATTATATTTTACTACTTCTCACTGCTGCGCTTGAGGTGTCCTTGCTACTGTTTATGCCAATCTGGATGCCAAATTTCATCTTATTCCCAGTCCCTATTGTTAATCACTTTGTGTGATAAATTTTATTATTACCATTATTAATCCATTTTATATTTGCCTAGCTACCAAACAAAACCAAAATTGGTGGGTCAGAGGGGCAGAGGTACTTGAGAAGGTTGGGGCAAAGTGCCCGAGTTTCCAAATGGTCAGTCCGCCCCTGCTCACAGCACATGTGTTCTGGAAAAGGGGTAACCTACCATTTGCCATCCTTGAAAGCTCAATGTTTTCTTACTATTATTCAAATAGTTTACAGCATTTACTGTGTAAAAAATTCCTTTTTTGTGATACAGTGTGTAAAGTTGACATTTTGTTATATAACTGGCACTCAATTTCTTCTAAAACATTTTTCGGCACACCATGCTCAAGAGGTTGCCTACCCCTGCTCTAAATTTTCAAAATTTGTATACCTTTAGAAGAGACAGTAATTGGCCAAACTTTAGTTCTCTGTTTTTTAGTTCCAAAAAGAATGATTCTCATATAAGCATCTTTGCTGCCATCTATGGTTGTTTTAGGGAATTGCACTTGATTTCTTTTTATTTCTGACTTACTATCTTTTACTGTATAAGATATTCTTGGCTGTATACAAATTTCTCACCTGTTTTGTTTTTCCTTCAATGCCTCCTTATGAGTTTAGAATTAGAGTTGTTGTTTTAATTTTTACATGTTAAACCACAGATTATCTATCACTCAAAAATAATTATAAAAAGGTTCAGTCCACCCAACCCATGCAGGACAAAGTTACAGATCTGCTTTAATTCTCACCTTCCTCACCAGCACAATTTTGCTAAGTGGAGGGTTCTAGTTTTGATCTAGTAGTTGGGCCCCTGCAGAGAGATTACTGCTTCCCTAAATCATGCTGGCAGAGAACAGGCTTTCCTATTCAGGCTGTGGTTGCTTTCTTCTACAATATTTTAAAATAATTTTTCATAAAAGTATAATGAGGCACATAGGCTTGTAGTTCACATAAATGTAATACATTTGTTATGTTGGACTAAATGACTCGAGTCAAGTGACTGACTTACTGCCAGCATCCCAAAAAAATGAATAGAAAAAATTGCTCCCGGAAGCTGGAAGGAAGACCGGGTGAAGATGGAAGCCTCTGCAATGGTGAGATCATGTCGCTGGAAGGCTTCGTTCTCAGGTAAGTCTTTCATCATGGGCTCATATGTGATGCATACAAGCACATTATGACATTACTTTGCAGGGGAAAAAACCTTTATTTATTTATATATATATATATTTTTATTTTTTTTTTGTTTTACATTTACTACCACTTTAATAAACCTATATAGGTTCTCAAACGTGTGCTGAGAGTAGAGATGAGCGAATTTTTCAAAAATTCGATTCGGCTGATTCGGCGAATTTCAGGAAGAAATTTGATTCGATGCAAATTAATTCGCTACGAAGTTAACTTATAAAAAGGGTTTCTAGGCTTCAGAGAGCCTTTAAATTAGTGCAGAACACTGTACCTTTAATTTAAATGCCCTTGGAGATGAGGAAGGAGAAGGAGAAGGAGAAGGATGAGAAGAAGGAGAAGGAGAAGGATGAGAAGAAGGAGAAGGATGAGAAGACGGAGAAGGAGAAGGATGAGAAGAAGGAGAAGGAGAAGGATGAGAAGAAGGAGAAGGAGAAGGATGAGAAGAAGGAGAAGGATGAGAAGAAGGAGAAGGAGAAGGATGAGAAGAAGGAGAAGGATGAGAAGAAGGAGAAGGAGAAGGATGAGAAGAAGGATGAGAAGAAGGATGAGAAGAAGGATGAGAAGAAGGATGAGAAGAAGGAGAAGGATGAGAAGAAGGATGAGAAGAAGGAGAAGGATGAGAAGAAGGAGAAGGATGAGAAGGAGAAGGAGAAGGATGAGAAGAAGGAGAAGGATGAGAAGAAGGATGAGAAGAAGGATGAGAAGAAGGAGAAGGATGAGAAGGACAGTTCTGTGACAGTTTCTGTCTATTTCTGACAGTTCTGGGACATTCACTCCATACAGCGGTTGAAACATTGTATCTATTTGTTTCCATAAATGACATTCTGCAGATACACTTAGAGGAGCTCTGCAGATACACTTTTTGCCGGCTTGGAATTATTCTTATTTTCATCCTACTTCTTCTTCTTCTTCTTCTTCATCCTCATCCTCATCCTCTTCTTCTTCTTCTGAGGATGAGGATGAGGATGAAGAAGAAGAAGAAGAAGAAGTAGGATGAAAATAAGATTAATTCCAAGCCGGCAAAAAGTGTATCTGCAGAGCTCCTCTAAGTGTATCTGCAGAATAGAGGAGCTCTGCAGATACACTTTTTGCCGGCTTGGAATTATTCTTATTTTCATCCTACTTCTTCTTCTTCTTCATCCTCATCCTCTTCTTCTTCTTCTGAGGATGAGGATGAAGAAGAAGAAGAAGAAGTAGGATGAAAATAAGAATAATTCCAAGCCGGCAAAAAGTGTATCTGCAGAGCTCCTCTATTCTGCAGATACACTTAGCGGAGCTCTGCAGATACACTTTTTGCCGGCTTGGAATTATTCTTATTTTCATCCTACTTCTTCTTCTTCATCCTCATCCTCAGAAGAAGAAGAAGAGGATGAGGATGAGGATGAAGAGGAAGAAGAAGAAGAAGTAGTATGAAAATAAGAATAATTCCAAGCCGGCAAAAAGTGTATCTGCAGAGCTCCGCTAAGTGTATCTGCAGAATAGAGGAGCTCTGCAGATACACTTTTTGCCGGCTTGGAATTATTCTTATTTTCATCCTACTTCTTCTTCTTCATCCTCATCCTCATCCTCTTCTTCTTCTTCTGAGGATGAGGATGAAGAAGAAGAAGAAGTAGGATGAAAATAAGAATTCCAAACCGGCAAAAAGTGTATGTGCAGAGTTCCTCTATTTCTGACAGTTCTCTGACAGCTTCTTCACATGTACAGCGGTTGAAACATCTGTATCCTAAATGGAAACTAATAGATACAATGTTTCAACCGCTGTACATGTGAAGGAACTGTCAGAGAAATGTCAGAAATAGCGGAGCTCTCTGCAGGGACACTTTTGCCGGCTGATCGGGAAAAATCCGATTCGCGCACCCGAAGTAGGCAAATATTCGGATTCGCCGTGAATCGAATTTTTCCTGAAATTCGTATCGAATTCCGGTTCGCCTGGTTCGATTCGCTCATCTCTAGCTGAGAGCATGTTTTTATCATGTGGCTATGGTGGAAATAAAGTTGTATTTTGGTTTTCTATATCAAGTAATCTTCAAACCACACACAAATAGAAAAACACATCGACACCGCCAAAAAAAAATAAAATCTGTTTCAGTGATTTTGTAGATCTGTCCAACAAAACAGATAGAACAATTACAACAAAGAAAACCCCCGGGGACTTTAGAGGCAGAACCACATATGAAATTCATCTTTAAAGGCAAGTGCCAATTTTTATTATAGGAAAAAAAAGGACAAAAAATCATAGAAAACCATTTATCTCCAAAAGAAAAAATAGCATAGTAGCTTTTTCAAAGTGATAATACAATACAGTACAATAAAAAAATAGATCTAAACCATCCTATTAGGTTACACCCGACCGATGCTTGAGATAATATAGCAAATCAATTTGGGTGAAAACTCCAGATGAATCCCAACATGTTTTAGAAAAGTATCCTTCTTCGGGGGGGAGTCTGGGTACGGGTATCTCTACGATATAGCATATCAACAAATTAATCACAAAAAAATCTCATCTTGAGAGTTGACAGCAACAGATTCCAAATGCAAATAGCACACTTGAAATGAACTCTGGACCTTTTATCTGCTCATTGTAATTGGGATAATGAGGGAATAACACACACCTGGCCATGGAACAGCTGAGAAGCCAATTGTCCCATTATTTTTGGTCCCTTAACAAGTGGGAGGCATATATGCAAACTGTTGTAATTCCTACACCGTTCACCTGATTTGGATGTAAATACCCTCAAATTAAAGCTGACAGTCTGCAGTTAAAGAACATCTTGTTTGTTTCATTTCAAATCCACTGTGGTGGTGTATAGAGTCAGAAATGTTAGAATTGTGTCGGTGTCCCAATATTTATGGACCTGACTGTATGTTTCTCAAATGTGAAAAAGTACACATGTGCAAAAATAAGTTAGGCCGTAGGTGCTTGTTTATGTCCTAAAATATATGCATGAGATGTACAGAAAAGTATAGTTAGATTGGGCTGATGTTCACCAAAACACACCAGGGTTGGCTGCAGGGCCCCCAAGAGTCACATCACAAGGACCTCCCAAATGGCACAAAAGGGACGAGGTCTATAGAAGTAAATCCCCATTTAGGACTATGTTAGAAGGTGAACATGTCAATACATTCAACACCAGCAAACATAAAGATGTAAGTGAACCAAAAGCCCAGTGAAAAATTAGCTATAACAGAGTAACAGAAATCCTAGGTATCGAACTAACTATATACAATATATACAAATGGGGATCACAGGAAAAAGTATAAAACTGCAGGTACACAGAACATACAGGTAGGTGGAGCCAAAGCTTGGGATCAGTAGCAAGGGGGAGTAGAAACAAGGCAGCAGGATACAAGGTAAAGGTACTAGACAGAGAGCACAATCAAAGAGCAGGAATTAGATCATGGCTAGCAGCATCTGACAGCAAGCAAAACACTGAAGCAAGGTATATCAGAAAAAGGGGGTCTAAATACCCTCCCAGAAGTCAGCATCAGGTGATGCTTGATTACTGGGATCAGGTGGTTGCTGGGAGGCACTCGCTGGTGGACATTGGAGCTACAACCTTCTGATTTTGGAAGAGCCAAAGCTTGGGATCAGGAACAAGGTGGAGCAGAAACAAGGCAGCAGGATACAAGGTATAGGTACTAGACAGAGAGCACTTTCAAAGAGCAGGCATAAGACATGCTGGTAGGTTAATAGGATCCTGTCTAATTTCTAAATTGGCCCTAGTATGTGTATGTATGGATGCAAATTAGGGACCTTAGATTGTACACCCCTTGAGGGTTAGGGACTGATATGAATGTACAATATATATATATGTAAGGCGCTGCATAAATTGACAGTGCTATATAAGTACCTGAAATAAACAAATAAATAAGATAATGGCTAGCAGCATCTGGCAGCAAGCAAAACACTGAAGAAAGGTATATCAGCAGAAGAGGAACAAAATACCCTCCCAGCAGCCAGCATCAGGTGAAGATTGATTACTGGGATCAGATGGTTGCTGGGAGGCACTCGCTGGTGGACATTGGAGCTACAACCATCCAATTTTGGAAGCAGGGTGCCACCAACAGATCTTGACAATCATACTGGCACACACACTGACCTCTACACTTTGGGGTCCATTCCTCCAGTAGAGGTCAGCGTGCGTGTGCCAGTATGATTGTCAAGACCTATTGGTGGCACCGTGCTTCCAAAATCAGACGGTTGTAGCTCCAACGTCCACCAGCGAGTGCCTCCCAGCAACCATCTGATCCCAGGAATCAATCTTCATCTGATGCTGGCTGCTGGGAGGGTATTTTGTTCCTCTTCCTACCACTCCATGCCCCACAGCTATCTCCTCCTGTGCCACCATCCCCTCCCTCCTAGATTGTAAGCTCGAAAGAGCAGGGCCCTCGATCCCCTCATGTTTTGCATTGTATTGGTATTGTTCTGTCACATGTTCTGTCCCCCTCTGTAATGTACAGCGTTGAGCGAACTATTGGCGCTTTATAAATACTGTATAATAATAATAATAATAATGATGCTGGCTGCTGGGAAGGTATTTTGTCCCTCTTCTGCTGATATACCTTTCTTCAGTATTTTGCTTGCTGCCAAATGCTGCTAGCCATTATCTTATTTATATGTGGTTGTTGTGTACAATCTGACACCCACAGGAGTCTCACTTATGCTGTTGAAGTATTTTTCTTTGGCAGTGTCCGAGTGCTCGAATGGTCAGTCTGCCCCTGGCTACAACCTTCTGATTTTGGAAGCACGGTGCCACCAGCAGGTCTTGACAATCATACTGGCACACGCACACTGACCTCTACACTTTGGGGTCCATTCCTCTGGTAAGCCTTTGATTTATATGTGATGGTTGTGTACAATCGGACACCCACTGGAGTCTCACTTATGCTGTTGAAGTATTTTTCTTTGATAATTTGTATACAATATTGAAAGACTGCCTCGGCGGTTGAAATCTCTTCAAAACTCTTCCCTGAAGAAGCCCTTGAGGGCGAAACATGTAGGGAGTAACTACAATTTTATATAATCAAGTTTGAATTTCGTTTCCACACTTAGTACTGAAATTGTTTTTATGTTTCTGTATTTATTTCTTTGTTTCGAAAATATGAAATAAAATTATATATCTTTTTAATATGTTTGGTATTTATGTTCATGCACCCTGAAAGTCCCATCCTTTCTATTGAATATCCTTAATTCTAAGCATATCTGGTCACTCGCTCACCACTTTACTGTTACTAAATGTAATATTGAAAGGCATGAATAAAAACAAAATATCTTTTAAATCTTCTTGATGAATGCACACTCTGTCTTATCAGAGATGAGTCCCTGTACAGAGAACATGAAACCTCTTCCTGACCACATAGAAGGTAGAAATAACCCATCTACTCATCTACAGATCAGATAGCTATACACTCGTATGTACAGGAAGAGCAGATGAAGTCGCGGTTCTCCTGTAAATCACACAAAGTTCCTGGGGCATGTTTGTGTTTCTGTTTCAAAAAAATATAAAATATCAGAATAAGACGCTATAATACCCGCCAAACTGCATTACAGCAAATCCAAACCCAAGAACATCAATGTAATATATTGCAGCTTATGAGCCCTTAGATGTGGCGGTTGTATTCATTTTATTATTCTTTTTATTATTATTATTATTATATGCCTCGCCCAGTGATCCTGCCAATGGCACTCCTCCTGTCCCAAGGTCACTCTAGGTCTGGAGCAGGGGCGGACTGACAACTCATGGGGCCCCCGGGCAATAGGGGATCATGGGGTCCCTGTGTCCTTTCCCAAACTCAAAAAAGCCTATGAAAAAGGTACCAGGGGCATCTCATGGGGCCCCCTACTGACCCCGGGCCCTCGAGCAGTGCCCGAGTTTCCAAAAGGTCAGTCCGCCCCTGCCAACAGCATACGCAAATGTTTTCATTAGTCCTTGTAATCTTAGTTGTTTATTTTTAATTAGTCTGTATTCTGAGAGGATGGTAAAGTAGCAAATGGCAAATCTGGTGTTCTGAGACAGGGTATGATCTTCTTCAGCAATTGTCAGATCCAATATTTGGCAAATCTCATAATATTCTCTGCTTGAGATAATAAAGCATTAGGAACAACATTTTAGAATGAACATATTCTGAAAATATTCTCAAAGCCAATAAGGTCTCCGTGGTCTGTATTGTTCTATAAATGTAGTCCCATCTCAGACCAGCTGAGAATCGGACATTGGTTTGGTTTTGCTCTTGGAGTCCGTTTGGGCAGATTCCTCGGTGAAAGCTCTCTCAAATATTGACCGGAGGGGGCTTTTGAATGCCTGTGTGAAATCTCGACCCATAAAGACATAGAGAAAAGGATTGACAGAACTGCTTATATATTTCAAGCTGGAGGTAATAGGCGATCCAACAAAAACTAAAAAAAGGTGATCATTTTCAGCATACATTGCAGTAAGCTCCAAAAAAGAGAAGACATGGTAAGGAAACCAGCAGACAAGGAAAGAGATGATAATGGCTAGGATAACTTTGAAAGGCTTGCTTGATGTGGTCATGTGATTTCTTTGGATACGGAAAAGAATTACTGAATAGCAAAAGATGATTATGGTGAAAGGAAGAAAAAAACTGATGATAAATCCAAAGATTACTGAAGCCTTGTGCATTGAATAGGCAGTGTCATAATCCTCGTGAAATGTATTATAGCACACAACATAATCTTCTTCAATATCATATATAGCTCGGAAAAAAAAATATGGAAAACGGAAAATGAATGCTAAGATCCATACTGCCCCGGCTACTAAAGAGGCCAATCTCGGAGTTCGGTGATTCCGACACCAAACAGGAAACACAACGGAGATGTATCGATCAACGCTGATCACGGTGAGCAGGAAGATGCTGGCATACAGATTGATGGATAGAATAGTGCTGTTCAGCTTGCACATTAATTTTCCAAAAGGCCAGTGAAAGTTAAGAGCGACATGGGTAATGCTCAACGGTAGGAAAAACGAGAAGAGAAAATCAGCTATGGCCAAATTAAGGAACCACACAACATTGACAGTCCGTTTCATTACAAAGCCGGTAAAAAAGATGACCACACCATTCCCGATGGTCCCTACTAGGAAAGCCACAGAATAGAGCACCATGAAAAACACACGAAGAATGAATGTTATACGTTCCAGTCTTTTTTCCTCTTCAGAATAGTCTTCATCAGTGATTGCATAGAAAGCCCAAGGGATTGTAGTCTCATCTTTAAGAGTAACATTAGAGTGTGGATAGGCCATTGTAAAATTCTCCATTGTCCACAAAATAGATTAGAAGTTGAAATATTCTGTAAAAAGAAATGTAAAAGCTTTAAATCCAATCTTATTATTGACCAGTTACAAGAATGAAAACAAAAATATATTCTACTGTCCACTTGCAAAATAGGGCAGTGACTGCAAATGTTTGTAAAATTGATCTGAAAATGTATGCAAAACCAACATTTTTTTTAGTTTTAAATAAAGTAGGGAAGGCTTAGAATATATAAGATTTTCAAAATTGTCTTTGTCCCCACTGAGAGATTTTTCCTCTCTTTGGTGACCAGGCCACTGTGATGGAAAGTGCCTGAAATATTATAATTCTGAGTCCTCACCAAAAATGGACTAAAGAGGAAATCTTCCAGTGGAGACACTTGTTCGAATAACAACTACCTACGAGGCAATTTCCCCTCTCACTGCTCTTACTTGCAGTGGTAACTACAGGACAAGAAAGGAAGACAAATTTGGGGCACAGTTAAAAAAAAAGAAAATGTCAAGGGTATAAACCAGTCCTTACTTCAGCCAAAAACTACCAAAAAGTTGTATCCTTTAACCATTTCAATACCGTGCAATTTTACACCTTCCTGCCCAGGCCATTTTTCAGGTTTCAGCGCTCTCACACTTTGAATGACAATTGCGCGGTCATACAACATTGTACCCAAACTAACATTTTATCATTTTCTTCACACAACTAGAGCTTTCTTTTGGTGGTATTTAATCACTGCTGGGGTTTTTATTTTTTGCTAAATTAACAAAAAAAGACCAAAAATTTTGAAAAAAAAACACATTTTTCTTTGTTTCTGTTATAAAAGTTTACAAATAAATAATTGTTCTTCATAAATTTAGGCCGAGATGTATTCTGCTACATGTCTTTGGTGAAAATAACCCAAATTAGGATGTATTATTTAGTTTGTAGGAAAGTTATAGAGTTCACAAACTATGGTATATATCTGAGTATTGATCAATCCTGAAGTACTGACGGCCAATCTAATTTCTTGAGGTCCAAGAATGTCAGAACAGTACAGATATCCCCCAAATGTCAGAACGGTACAGATATCCCCCAAATGTCAGAACAGTACAGATATCCCCCAAATGACCCCTTTTTGCAGAGTAGACAGTCCGACGTACTTCATAAGAGGCATGGCGAGTTTTTTGAAGTTGTATTTTTTTTGTCATAATTTTTCGGAAAATGAAAAAATTAAAAAAATTATTTTCACTATTTTTTTTTTACATACTGTCACCAGTGCAGTACAGCATCATCACATAACTGGCATGGTGGTGATCAGGGACACTGACTGGTGACAGTATGAAAAAAAAATATATATATATATTTATTTTTTTAATTTTTTATTACATTTTTTTTTATTTTTTTTAAGATTTTTTTTCATATTTTACTATGACCAAAGTAGTACAATGTTACCATAGTAACATTGTACTACTTTGGGGAAGTGATCATGGGGAAGCAAGCATTTACCTGAATGAAATCGATTCATTCAGCTTTTTTTTTTTTTTTTTTGTGCTTAGCTGTGATTTGGTCACAGCTAATCACATGACATGTGCATGTGATTAGCTGTGACCATTCACAGCTAGGCACTAGTATACAATGGATGGCATGAATGAAGCCATCCATTGTATACAACTGTCATGTGACCTGCTGTGATTGGTCACAGCAGGTCACATGGTACCAGCAACGGGAGCCGGTACTCGGATCTGTCATCGGCCGTGTCCGAGGTACACGGCCGGTGACAGATCGCGCTACTCTGCATTAGCGCAAACTGCGCATGTGCGGGAGCACGCACCCGGAATGCAGGAACACTTTTGAAGCCGCCAAACGGCCATTGGCCGGGCAGCTAATGGTTAAGTGATCCCCCAACGCAAAGCCAGCCCTATAAAGACATGGTTTGATGGGTTTGGTGTGGAGAAAATCTAATGGCCTACAAAGAGTTCTGACATTAATAGGTTAGTTCCCCTTTATGGAAAAAACATAAGGGTGAATTAACACCGAGCACTTCCCCCACCCCTGGTCCCCACTGTACTTCCCTCTGGGGTTGTCAAGCTGTCAGCACCCCCTGTAGCGGCTCCCGCTGTCCAGGAAAGTCCACTCCCTTCTTGAATTTCTCCATGCAGCTCTTCCAGGATGGGCTAGATTGAGCCCCTGTGACAACACTGGCCAATTAGAATCGATCTGGTCCAGCAACCCTGGAGGTAAGTACAGTGGGGACTGGGGGGGTGGTGAGGGTATTCAATATTAGCTCACCTTTACATTTTTTCTGTAAACATGAACTAATTTGTTACCCTACTGAAAACCTTTGGGATTTGATGGAACACTGGTTTTGGACCAGGTCTTCTCATCCAACGTCAGTATCCGACCTCACTAATTCCTGTAGACACACTGCAAAATAATGTGAAAGCCTATCTATAGAAGAGGAAGCTGTCATGTCTGCCAAGTGGTATCTTTATATTATTGACTATGGTTTTGAACTGGAACGTCCAACAAGCTCATATAGGTGTGATGCCCATGTGTTCACAATACTTTGGCCATGAAGTGTATAAGAAAGTGGGATTGATTTACTAAAGAAGTAAAGGAAGTTCACTTTGCAAAGAGAATATTGGTGAATAAAGCAAACCTGTGTTTACATTCAATATCCAATCATGTCCAAGAGAAATTAAATGAAGATTGGGTCTTCAAAGTGAACAAAGGTTTCCCCTATTACCCAACATTCACTCAGCCAAGTGAATAGCTTCTACTTCTTTAATAATTCAACCTCAACATGTATACCCACATACTGTATATGTATTATAAAGGTGTTTTGGTGTAATGTAGTTTTGTTAGTCATCACACTTGTTCTTTTATGTACAGTTGTGCTCAAAAGTTTGTATGTCCTAGCAGAAATCATGAAATTTTGGCATTGATATTGGAAATATGACCGATCATGCCAAAAAACGGTCTTTTATTTAAGGATAGTGATTATATGAAGCCATTTATTATAACATGCTTTTAATGTTTGGCTCCTGTTTAAATCATAATGATAACAAGTGGTGCTGATCAAAAATTTCAATCTCCTGGAATGTTTGGCCTTGGTACAGACACACCAGGTGACACACACAGGTTAAAATGGAAATTAAAGGTTAATTTCCCACATCTATGGCATTTTAAATTGCAATTAGTGTCAGTGTATAAATAGTCAATGAGTTTGTTAACTCTCACCTGGATCCACTGAGCAGGCTAGATACTGAACCATAGGAAGGAAAAGAACTGTCAAAAGACCTGTGTAACAAGGTAATGAAAATGTATAAAGATGGAAAAGGATATAAAAAGATATCCAAAGCCTTGAATATGCCAGTCAGTCCTGTTCAGTCACTTATTAAGAAGTGGAAATTTCAGGGATCTCTTGATAGCAAGCCAAGGTCAGGTAGACCAAGAAAAATTGCAGATACAACTGCCAGAAGAATTGTTCAGGATACAAAGAAAAACCCCAAAGGTAACGTAAAGAGAAATACAGGCTGCTCTAGAAAAAGATGTGTGTTTGATTGAAGGAGCACAATCAGGGGCGGACTGACAATAGGGGATCATGGGGCCCCTGTGTTTTTGCTCAAACTCAAAAAAACCTATGAAAAATACCAGAGGCATCTCATGGGGCCCCCTACTGACCCCGGGCCCTCGGGCAGTGCCCGAGTTTCCAAATGGTCAGTCTGCCCCTGAGCACAATACAATGATGCTTGAACAAAAATGACCTGCATGGTCGAGTTGCCAGAAAGCAGCCTTTTTAGCACAACTGTATTTGTCTGAGTTTTACTTCCCTTTCATAAAATTTTTTTGATAAGTATTGATGTTGTCAAGAACCCACAGAACCGACTTGTAAGGACACTAGGAAAGAGGATGTTGAGGAACTTTTTTTTTCATGGTTTGTGGAGCAATGTTCCAGTGTCCAAAATCCTGCTACACAATGCTGACCTGAAGATTATTGCAATATCTAGAACAAGAAATGTTTCCTAAACCATGTTTATATTATGTTTACACCAAATGATGACACAATGTACAGTTTATACATTTTAGTTCTCTTGAAATTAAGTGTTGGTTTAATGGACAAGGATTTATATTACACTGATGATCAGTTAAGAAGATCCCCCTTTATGTTGGTGATAAATGAAACATACCCCTTACATTGGACAACAATGGAACAGTAAAAAAAAAATCATAAATGGCCATCAATGTCTCAATTATACTGGGGATCAGTAAAAAAAAGACTCTTTTAACTGACTTTTAATGCTGGGACTGGTCTAGTGATAGGTATTAGGGTGCTGTTTTGGTCTCCTAGAGTAACTCACACACCCCAATCAGCTGTGAGCCCCACTTAGGCAAGACAAATCTGAAAACAAGGGTTCCCATCTTCTTGTTGGACAAAGGTATACAAGTCCAAATGGGCCAAGCATTTGGCCCTTCATAAGCCCAGGATAACAGAATGGAGGCACCACTGACAGCAAGGATTTCAATAAGGGTCATTCACTTTACTGAAAGCATATCTAGAGCTAAAAACTGTTTTAGGTTAGTATAGAAAAAGGAATTCAAACCTCTTCCAGTTGTTTTTCTTTTGTTTTTTCTTGCCCACCCAGATGAGTTCTAGTTATGTCCTGCCCCAGGCACCCAATGGGAACTCTGTACAAAGTAAGACAAAATCCCCCATTGGGCAACAGTCATTGGAATATTTTGGATTTCCCATCCTTTTCCAGTGACAATGGTCACCAGAAGACGATGAGAGGGTGAATCTTCCCAGAAGCAATACAGAGAGCAATATATACTCAACAGGAATTTCAACTCTTTCCCACACTCTCCAAAACTTAAAGACTTTTTGACTTTAGAAATATTATAAAAAGCTAAGCTTGCCCACTACGAACTCTGCTCCAACCGGGTCCTCTGGGTCTTTTTTTTTTTTTGTTGCCCACCCAGATGAGTTCTAGTTATGTCCTGTCCCTGGCACCCAATGGGAACTCTGTGCAAAGTAAGACAAAATCCTCCATTGGACAACTGTCACTGGAATGTTTGGATTTCCCATCCTTGACTTTTCCAGTGACAATGGTCACCAGAAGACGATGAGAGGGTGAATCTTCCCAGCAGCAATACAGAGAGCAATATATACTCAACAGGAATTTCAACTCTTTCCCACACTCTTCAAAACTTAAAGACTTTTTGACTTTAGAAATACTATAAAAAGCTAAGCTTGCCCACAATGAACTCTGCTCCAACCGGGTCCTCTGCCTTGGGGCTCAAAGCAATAAAATGGGCGGCTATAAGCTCACAAATCTCATATTTACTGCTTTGCCTGAATAACAAACAGAGTGAAGTGTCACAAATTACTATTCAGTTGAGCGTCTTTTAGCAAACTTTTTTTTTTTTTTCACAAAACTATAAATATACTATATATATGTGTATCGGTTACTTACTTGAATATTCCTAGTCCCGATGTTCCTCTTTAGATCCCTCTATGAATGTCCCTTGCTTCTGCTGCTGAGACACATTTATATATGCAGATGGGTTTGACATCACTTGTAAGTTTATAGGGAAGTTCCTGTAACATCCTCTTTCAAATATGTTATTTATTGCTGTAGATTGATCTATAGTGAAGCCTCGTCTATGTCACATACACTCACTAGCAGGGGCGGACTGACAACTCATGGGGCCCCCGGGCAATAGGGGATCATGGGGCCCCTGTGTCCTTGCCCAAACTCAAAAAAGCCTATGGAAAAGGTACCAGGGGCATCTCATGGGGCCCCCTACTGACCCCGGGCCCTCGGGCAGTGCCCGAGTTTCCAAATGGTCAGTCCGCCCATGCTCACCAGCCATTCTATTAGGTCCACCTTGCTAGTGCCAAGAAAATCTCCCCGACACCACCAGCAGCATGAACTGTTGATCCAAGGCAGGATGGATCCATGCTTTCATGTTGTTTACGCCAAATTCTGACCCTACTATCTGCATGTCGCAGCAAATGGTCTGTCCATTCTCCTCTGACATCAACAAGGCATATTCTTCCACACAACTGCCACTCGCTGGATATTTTCTCTATTTTGGACCATTCTTGGATGGTTGTGCGTGGGAATAGATCAGCAGTTTTTGAAGTGCTCAGACAAGCCCGTCTGGCATCAACAGTCATACCACGTTCAAAGTCACTTAAATTCCCTTTCTTCCACATTCTTATGCTCAGTTTGAACTTCAGCAAGTAGTCTTTACCACGTCTAGATGCCTACGTGCGTTGACTTGCTGCCATGTGATTGGCTGATTAGCAATTTGTGTTGCCAAGCAATTGAACAGGTGTACCTAATAAAGTAGCCAGTGAGTATATAGCATTGCCCTGTTTGCACGGAAGGTGGGAAACCTACATGTACCTTGAAAAATGTGCAATTGGTTCAAATTGCTTGTAAGAACACCAATTGAAGGGATAATTCCATTATAAATCATTCTATGTGGACCAGCTAATCATATGTGCTTGATTCTTGTCAGGGCAGGGCTGTAGCACGGACAGGTAGGCCTGGTGGCAGGGTAACGCACTGACTGACGACAACCACCACCAACAGACCGAAGTCCCTCAGGGTGCGGAGTCTAAGTCCCAGGCTGCCCTTCACCAGGGCCCCTGATGATGGGGATGGACTTGACGCAGCCAGGAACCAGGTTGCGGCCCCCGAGACACCCCGACTGTGGTAATGGCCACCGCCAATGGCGTGTAACTGGTAAGAATGACAATAGCGTAGTCAGGCAGGCCGGGTCGACAACAACGGGACAAAACGGTACAGAACAGTAGACAGAGAATCACAGGTCACGGGCCGGGTTCAGCAACGGAAGGTCAGATCGAAGGAAAACACAGAGAATGGTCTAGTCACAAGCCGAGTCAGATACCAGAAGAGTCACGAGAGTATACACAGAGCTGTAGCAAGACCAAGACACAAGACACAAGTGCAAAGAGCATGTGCGGATCACAAGCTTATATGCACTCAGCCACACCCCTCTGGGGGATGGACCTCAGAGACCTGAAGGCATAAAAGATTCCCACCATGCTCAGCAGAAATCCAAGATGGATGCCAGCACATGGAGTAACAATCTCTGGGAAAAGGTAGGACCTTGGCAATTCTATGTAGGAGCAACTGTCCAAGCATCGTACCATTGGGGGAACTCGCACAGTTACAGGTCAATCATTTGCTGATCTCTGTGGTCCAGCCAATGGATGAAATATGGACATATCCATTTTTCTTGGACAAATAAATGAGTAGTCTCTGCTTGTTTAGAGATAAAAAACCAACAATCTCTGGTCAATGACAGAGACTTCTCACAGTTCTCCTAACAAGGGACAACATTGCAAACATTGATCAAATTGGGAACAATAATGCACTGGATAATGGAGAACATCAATGAACCCCATATGTTAGGTGATTTGGGGGGGGGTTGCACATTTATAGGAGTGAAGTGGCATACAGGAGCTTCCTTGAGGCAGGATTTTTGGCCCCATAGACTTTTATTGTGGGAGCACCTAAAAAATGGGCATTATTACATTTACTAAGTGCCGGCAACTAAAGTCTTGATGAATAAGAGCTCTAAAAACAAGTCAACTTTGTACTAGATCCTCCAGTGTCATTCCCACAGTTGTAGTCAATATGTCCAACCCAGGGGCGGATTGACCATTCGAGCACTCAGGCACTGCCCGAGGGCCCGGGGTCAGTAGGGTGCCCCATGAGATGCCCCTGGTACTTTTCATTGGCTTTATCATAGCCTTTTTTGGGTGTGGGCGAGGACACAGGGGCCCCATGATCCCCTATTGCCCGGGGCCCCATGAGTTGTCAGTCCGCCCCTGGTCCAACCACCTAGTTGTCGGTCTTTCTCTTTGCCTGTTTTCTTCAATCTTCCCAAACATTATTTCCTTCTCTGGTGACCAAAGCCAAAAATGCCCCATTTTGCTTCTAAAGTAGCTCACCTCACACCTGAGTTTCAGGCTCAAATGTGAACAATAGAGACCCAGGCAGCAGCAAAAACCTAAATTGCAAACAAATCCATCCAGCACCGACCCTTGTTTCCACTTATTACAATGATGACACATTGATAAAAGGGTCAGCCATGGACCCGAAATGTTGATGTATGATGTATATTTTTTGCACATTTTGGTATCATTATTGTTTATGACCTCAGTAAATTGTAAGTCTACGGGTGGAGTGCTAGATTTTTCTTTTTTAGACATTTGACCTAATCATAATTTACAGAGCTACAACTGTCAGTAAAAAGCAAGATTGGTGAAAGTGGTAGTCTGTCACTTTTTAAAACATTTTTTAGCTCTCCCCCCTTCCATTACTGTATTAAAAATAGATAGTTGACCAAGCAACACCTACTCTAAACTCCAGTGCCGTCACCAACTTCCTCCATCGTCAGATCTGTTCGGGGTGGCAAAATAACTAGCATCATTCAACCCATCACCCATGAGTTCATTCTGTCAACCTGCGCCCTGGGTGCGCATCATCATGCAGCCTGGGCTCCCAGTACTCATGAGAATGCCTGTATATAAGAAACTCTCAGTATAAGAATAAGGACTGTCCATTGCAACGAGGAGAAGAGGATGGACTTATAACATTGAATTGCACTACACGACTTGAGCTATAATATATATATATGTGTGTGTGTGTGTGTAATTATATATATACGTTATGTATATATATCCCATAGCACCCAAAAACCTCTGAAGAAGATGTTTTGGCCTCGAAACACGTTAGCCAGTTGGTCATCCAGGGTTCCATTGTATGGACTCAGATGCTGCTTGGATTTATCATCCTGTTCGGTGTGATATGCTTGTGTTTTTATGTTCATTGTGAGTATAATACTTACCTTGTTCTTTCAACAAATATTTTAAACAATAGGTAGGTTGGTGCACCCCTTTTTGTTTTTCTATTTGCATGGGTCACTTTTCCTCCCACTGACACCTATGATGGGGCAATATTCCTCCCACTGATACCAATGATGGAGCACTTTTCCTCCTATTGATACCAATGATGGGGCACTATTCCCCCCACTGATACCTATGATGGGGCACTATTCCTCCCACTGATACCAATGATGGAGCACTATTCCTCCCACTAATACCAATGATGGGGCACTATTCCTCCCACTGATACCAATGATGGAGCACTATTCCTCCCACTGATACCAATGATGGGGCACTATTCCTCCCACTAATACCAATGATGGGGCACTATTCCTCCCACTGACACCAATGATGGGGCACTATTCCTCCCACTGATACCAATGATGGAGCACTATTCCTCCTACTGATACCAATGATGGGGCACTATTCCTCCCACTGACATCAATGATGAGGCACTATTCCTCCCACTGATACCAATGATGGGGCACTATTCCTCCCACTGATACCAATGATGGGGCACTGTTCCTCCCACTGATACCAATGATGGCACACTATTCCTCCCACTGATACCAATGATGGGGCACTATTCCTCCCACTGACACCAATGATGGGGCACTATTCCTCCCACTGATACCAATGATGGGGCACTATTCCTCCCACTAATACCAATGATGGGGCACTATTCCTCCCACTGACACCAATGATGGGGCACTATTCCTCCCACTGACACCAATGATGGGGCACTATTCCTCACACTGATACCAATGATGGGGCACTATTCCTCACACTGATACCAATGATGGGGCACTATTCCTCCCACTGATACCAATGATGGGGCACTATTCCTCCCACTGACACCAATGATGGGGCACTATTCCTCCCACTGATACCAATGATGGGGCACTATTCCTCCCACTGATACCAATGATGGGGCACTATTCCTCCCACTAATACCAATGATGGGGCACTATTCCTGTCACTGACACTAATGATGGGACACTATTCCTCCCACTGATACCTATGATGGGGCAATATTCCTCCCCCTGATACCAATGATGGGGCACTATACCTCCCACTGATACCAATGATGGGGCACTATTCCTCCCACTGATACCAATGATGGCACACTATTCCTCCCACTGATACCAATGATGGGGCACTATTCCTCCCACTGACACCAATGATGGGGCACTATTCCTCCCACTGATACCAATGATGGGGCACTATTCCTCCCACTGATACCAATGATGGGGCACTATTCCTCCCACTGATACCAATGATGGGGCACTATACCTCCCACTGATACCTTATGATGGGGCACTATTCCTCCCACTGATACCAATGATGGGGCACTATTCCTCCCACTGATACCAATGATGGGGCACTATACCTCCCACTGATACCAATGATGGGGCACTATTCCTCCCACTGATACCAATGATGGGGCACTATTCCTCCCACTGACACCAATGATGGGGCACTATTCCTCCCACTGACACCAATGATGGGGCACTATTCCTCCCACTGATACCAATGATGGGACACTATTCCTGTCACTGACACTAATGATGGGACACTATTCCTCCCACTGGCACCAATAATGGGACACTATTCCTCCTCCTTCTAACAGGGATGCAGTGTAATTATTTTAATTTTTTGCTCCCACTGTCCACCAAGCTCGAGGCATTTTAAACTCCCAATGGTCACAGTCTGGCCCCCCTAAGTCCTGAAGGACAGTAAACTAGCCCTTTGCTTAAAATGTTTGGAGACCCCTGGCTTTTAGGATAGGCCTTCTGTAGATGATCTGTACTCCATTTCAGCCCACTGGGTGCTGGAGAAAAATTCTGACAAATAATATCCTCTAAATTTTCCAAATTTGTATACGTTTAGAAGAGACAGTAATTAGTCAAACTTTAGTTCTCCGCTGTTTTTTAGTTCCAAAAAAAAACCAATTATTCACTTATACGCATCTTTGCTGCCATCTATTGGTTGTTTGATGGGACACTATTCTCATCGATTTGGGGCATCTTGTTGAAGGATACTTGAAGGATACTTGAAATAGATTTACTGCATGAGCAGACCTTATTCACCGGACCCATTCCACCTCATCTCAGGTTTTGGTACTTATCCATGGGATTGGTGAGCATTGCTTTCATTGACATGTCCACCTTCTAACATAGTCCTCTATGGTGATTTACTCCTAGGCATATGTACTAAATTTGATAGATTATTATAGACCCTGTACCAGGGGCGGACTGACCATTTAGAAACTCAGGCACTGCCCAAGGGCCCGGGGTCAGTAGGGGGCCCCATGAAATGCCCCTGGTACCTTTTTCATAGGCTTTTTTGAGTATGGGCAAGGACACAGGGGCCCCATAATCCCCTATTGCCCGGGGGCCCCATGAGTTGTCAGTCCGCCCCTGCCCTGTAAGGGATCATGGGGCCCCTGTGCTCTTGCCCACACTCAAAGCACACCCAAAAAAGCCTATAAAAGGTACCAGAGGCATTTCATGGGGCCCCCTACTGACCCCAGGCCCTCGAGCAGTGCCCAAGTGCTCAAATGGTCAGTCCGCCCCTACCCTGTACTCCCCCCTTTTGTGCCACTTGGGAGGTCCTTGTGATGTGATTCTTGGGAGCGGCCAATGCTGGTGTATTTTGGTGAACATCAGCCCCATCTCACAATATTTTCTGTACATCTCATGCATATATTTTCAGACGTAAGCAAGCACCTATGGCTTAACGTATTTTTGCACATGTGTACTTTTTTACATTTGAGAAATATATGTTCTCTTTTTTTTTAATTAATTGTTGACATGTTATATTGTAGAGATACCCGTACCCATACACCCGTCCCTGAAGAAGGATACTTTTCCGAAACATGTTGGGATTCATCTAGAGTTTTTACCTAAACTGGCTTCACTATATTATCTCAATCATCGGTCGGGTGCAACCTAATAGGATGGGTTAAATCTATTATTGCATTGTACTATATTGTATATGTGTATGTGTAACACTTTAAAAAAACTGTATGTAAAAGTATAAAAGTGCAGCGCTATGATATAATGAAATTAACATAAATGAATATGAAGTGAGATACATTTTTTATCTCACTTCATATTCATTTCTTGGAATATTGATACATCTAGCACTTTATATTTATATTTATTTCATCATTTGTGAATTTTATGTTAATTTCATGATATCATAGTGCTGCACTTTTATACTTTTACATGCTGTTTTGAAGGTCATTGGTTCCTTTTGATGGTGCATTAGCTGCTATATTATTGTCAAGCGCTCGCTGAGTCCCCCCTTTTTTACATACTTTAAAAAAACTACTACTATGCTATTTTCTCTTTTGGAGATATATGGTTTTCCATGAATTTATGTCCTTTTTTTTATAAGACTTGGCATTTGCGTTTTAGATGAATTTCATGTGTGGTTCTGCCTCTAAAGTCCCGGGGGGGATTCTTTATTGCATTTTATTCCATCTGTTATGTTGGACAGATCTACAAAATCACTGAAACAGATTTTATTTTTATTTTTATTTTTTTGTGTTTTATGTGTTTTCTTTATGTGTGGTTTGAAGGTTACTTGGTATAGAAAACCATCTCAGGGAAAAATAGGATTTTTTTTCCACCACAGCCACATGGTAAAAACATGCTCCCAGCACAAGTTTGATAACCTATAAAAGTTTATTAAAGCGGTAGCAAACGTAAGAAAAAAAAAAAAATTTCCCCCTGCAAAGTAATGTCATAATGTGCTTGAATGTGTCGCATATGAGCACTTGGTGAAAGACTTGTATATATAAAAAAAAATAAATTAAAACAAATTATATATAATATTAAAAAAGATATATAATATATAAATTATATATATATATATATATAATTTTTTTTTATAATATATATAATTTGTTTTAATGTATTTTTTTATGGATGGCAAAAAAAAAATACATTAAAACAAATTATATATATTATAAAAAATTATATATAATATATATATATATATATATATTAAAAAATTATATATATATATATATATATATATAATTTTTTTATAATATATATAATTTGTTTTAATGTATTTTTTTTTTTGCCATCTGTTTCTCATTGGATGGATTTCCTTCCACTTCCTGTCTCATCGCCAAAACTAAAAGTGAGAGGAAATCATTCCAAAGTGATGGAACTCTTGGTTGTCACCAGAACTAGTGTCGTCATTGAAAGATTTCCCCTCTATTCCTGTTCTGGTGACATCCCAAAATTTGGGGTTTTCTTTTACTCAATAATAATGGTAAACAGGACAGATAGAGAGGGTGAATCTCCACAGACAGCAATAAAAACCTGACAGGGCTTCTAATCCCCCTAAACTCTATCCAAAACTAAAAAAGCTCCTAGCCTGTTTCTACATGATTTTGTGCATTGTGCAGCTGCCACATGATGGACTGATTACCCTTTTTTTTTCACTATTATCTTTATGAGATGAAGCAAATACAATACCAAGTACATTCGCAATCCTTATGCATCCATCGTTCTAAAATGTTTACTTTGTTTCAGAAAGAAAATATAGGACATCCTATATGGAAGAAACATGTAGGGAAGAGCTTTTGGACTCATCATCACGCCCAGTGCAGGTTGTGGAGGCAGCAGCCCAGTTTGGAGCTGTGAAAGTATTTTATATGCACTTTCAATAAATCACCCTTGGATGATCTGCACCGTTGGAATGTTCTTTACTATGCAGACCGGCCATATTGGAAGTGGAAGTGGTGGCTGTGTGCCACCTGTGAATTCTGTATGGGGATTGTATCATTGTCAGGACCTAGATCATCTGTTGCTGGCACTGTGTTTCCCAGAGCGGAACGTTGTAGTTCCAGTGTCCACCAGCAGGTGTCTCGCAGTAGCCAGCAGATCCCAGTAATCAGTCTCCACCTGCTGCTGGCTGCTTGCAGGGTATTTAGCCCATCTCCTGCTGATGGATCTTGCTCCAGTGTTATGCCTGGAACCATGATGATACAATTATACAATCCCCATACAGGATCCACAGATGGTCCACAGCCACCACTTCCACTTCCATTGTGGCATATCCACATAGTAAAGAACATCCCAACAGAGCTGGTCATCCAAGGATGGTTTATTGAAAGTCCCAGACTATATATATCTAAAAAAAAAAGGAAGAAAAGGAAGAGCCATTTAAGTGCTGTAATAGTCAACCTTTAATCATATCCACATTGTAAAGAACATCCCAACAGAGCTGGTCATCCAAGGATGGTTTATTGAAAGTCCCAGACTATATATATGTAAAAAAAAAAAGGAAGAAAAGGAAGAGCCATTTAAGTGCTGTAATAGTCAACCTTTAAGCAAACAGAGGTAATCAAAACTCACAGAATATGCATAAAAATTGTGCAGCGCTATAAATCAAACGATAAAATAATCAATAAGTGCAAATAATTCTGTAAAAAGTCCAAGAAGGGAAATTAATGTATAACAAAAGGTATATATATATATATATATATATGTATATATATATATATATATATATATATATATATATATATATGTATTAATTGTGACCCAAGGTGACTTTCGTAAATCCAGATATGATGTTATTAAAAAGTCCATGTGAGCAGCAAGCAAATAGTTAAAATGCGCACTCACCAGATACGCATAGATAATGCGCAGTATATAAATCAATGAAGATCAACCTGGAGTCCCTCTTAAGGGTGGTACTGGAGATAACAGCCCAGGGTAGGATGGATGACATCAATGTGGCACTGTGTTTGAAGGTCCCCTTTAAGGATATGGATGCAACCTCTTCTGGATATGGAAATGGTCACCAGGGGGAAGGGGGCTCGGGGGGGGGTAAAAGCTCACCAAAGAGCGACAGAAGGAAATGCCCATAGTGTAGTAGGTTATGATCCAAAGTTTATTAAACGTGTAAGTGAATAAAAAACGAGAATGAACATACATGCGGCAAATCCTTAATGCAGATAACAAAACAGTAAAGCAGCTTAAAGCTGCTATGAGCACTGACCAGCTGGTATAGTATCTGGTGAGTGCGCATTTTAACTATTTGCTTGCCGCTCACATGGACTGTTGAATAACATCATATCTGGGTTAACTAAAATCACCTTGGGTTGCATTAATACATATATATACAGTATATATATATATATATCTTTTTTTTATACATTAATTTTCCTTCTTGGACTTTTTACAGAATTATTTGCACTTATTGATCATTTTATAGTTTGATTTAGAGCGCTGCACAGTTTTTATGCATATTTTATCTGAAGGTTTATGGTTTCCTTTTAGTGTAAAGCTGATTTTACCATTATAAGCTCTCGCTGATATTTTATACATCCAAAACTCACAGAATAAAGAAATTCTCACTCATCTGAAAAGATGACACCGTCGCTGTAACCCTAAGTAAAATGTATTAATAGTAAAATAAAAGACACCGTCACTGTCTTATGTAAGATTTATTGATCATAAAACAAAAGACATTCAACACCAAACAGCAGCAAACATAAAGATATAAGTGAACAAAAACCCCAGCGACAAAGTAACAGAAATCCTAGGTATCGAACTAACTATATACAATATATACAAATGGGGATCACAGGAAAAGTGTAAAACTGCAGGTACACAGAACATACAGGTAGGTGGAGCCAAAGCTTGGGATCAGGAGCAAGGGGGAGTAGAAACAAGGCAGCAGGATACAAGGTATAGGTACTAGACAGAGAGCACAATCAAAGAGCAGGAATTGGATCATGGCTAGCAGCATCTGGCAGCAAGCAAAACACTGAAGCAAGGTGTATCAGCAGAAGGGGGTCTAAATACCCTCCCAGCAGCCAGCATCAGGTGAAGATTGATTACTGGGATCAGGTGGTTGCTGAAAGGCACTCGCTGGTGGACATTGGAGCTACAACTTTCTGATTTTGGAAGCACGGTGCCACCAGCAGGTCTTGACAATCATACTAGCACACACACACTGACCCAGGGGCGGACTGACCATTTGAGCACTCGGGTACTGCCCGAGGGCACGAGGTCAGCAGGGGGCCCCATGAAATGCCCCTGGTACCTTTTATAGGCTTTTTTGGGTGTGCTTTGAGTGTGGGCAAGGACCCAGGGGCCCCATGATCCCCTATTGCCCCATGAGTTGTCAGTCCGCCCCTGCATTGACCTCTACACTTTGGGGTCCATTCCTCTGATATGCCTTTGATTTATATGCTGTGGTTGTGTACAATCTGACACCCACAGGAGTCTCACTTATGCTGTTGAAATATTTTGTGATAATTTGTATATAATATTGAAAGGTACGGAGAAAAACAAAATATCTTTTAAATCTTCTTGATGAATGCACACCCTGTTTTATCAGAGATGAGTCCCTGTACAGAGAACATGAAACCTCTTCCTGACTACATAGAAGGTAGAAATAACCCATCTACTCATCTACAGATCAGATACAGTAGCTATACACTCTTATGTACAGGAAGAGCAGATGAAGTCGCGGTTCTCCTGTAAATCACACAAAGTTCCTGGGGCATGTTTGTGTTTTTGTTTCAAAAAAATATAAAATATCAGAATAAGACGCTATAAAACCCACCAAACTGCTTTACAGAAAATCCAAACCCAAGAACATCAATGTAATATATTGCAGCTTATGAGCCCTTAGATGTGGCGGTTGTATTCATTTTCTTACGCTTTTTTTTTATTATTACATTCCTCCCCCAGAGATCCTGCCAGTGGCACACTTCCTGTCCCAAGTTCACTGTAGGTCTGGACTGACAACTCATGGGGCCCCCGGGCAATAGGCGATCATGGGGCCCGTGTCCTTGCCCAAACTCAAAAAAGCCTATGAAAAAGGTACCAGGGATATTTCATGGGGCCCCCTACTGACCCTGGGCCCTTGGGCAGTGCCCGAGTTTCCAAATGGTCAGTCCGCCCCTGTGTATTAGGACTACAGAACATCTCCTGTCCACACTTCTCTGTAATATGGGGGGAGGGGATTCCGTAGTCCACTCAGTCGAAATGGGCAGGATTGATAGCACTGTTTGGGGTGCAGGGGCGGACTGGCAACTCATGGGGCCCCCAGGCAATAGGAAATCATGGGGCCCCTGTGTCCTCACCCCCACACTCAAAGCACACCCAAAAAAGCCTATGAAAGGTACCAGGGGCATCTCATGGGGCCCTCTACTGACCCTGGGCCCTCGGGCAGTGCCCGAGTGCCTAAATGGTCAATCTGCCCCTGTTGGGGTGAGCCCACAGAGCACTCAGAAAATGACTGGAAGGATTTCTGGCAGGATCAACAGGAATTTTTCGGCACGTATTAAACAGATGTAACAAAACACTTCTTCTACTTCATCTATTTATATACAAGAGAAAAAGGAAGCCAACAAGACCAGTTCCTTTTTTAGGTTAAAGCAGAGCTGTATCCAAAAAGGGAAGTTCCGCTTTACGGCCTTGTCCCCCTCTCCCCTTTAAGGATTGGCACCTTTAGGGAGCGGATACAGGATTTTAGCAGGTACCCACTGCCATTTCTGCTGCAATCGCCTAGGCCAAGGGTCTCAAAACTTTCAAAACAAAGGGTCAGTGTACTGCCCTTTAAATTTTAGGGGGGACGGACTGTAGCTAGTGGGAGAAAAAAATGCCCTGGCATCGGTGGAAGCAAACAATGTCATAGGTGGTGGTCACTGAGAGTAAAGATATTACACCATTGGTGTCAGTGGGAGGAATAGTACTCCATAATTGGTGTCAGTGGGAGAATTAGTTCCCCATCTCTGGTATCAGGGGCAGTGGTGTATTTAGGTTTTGTGCTGTCCTAGGCAACACAAAAATCCCCCCCCCCCCTGCAGAGAGAGACTGACATTGACCTACAACACCCCAACCCCCCACCCAAGAGAGCCTTCCACTACCATTTCCCCCATACACCAGCCACCATCCCCCATGGTGAGAGAGAGAGACACTAACCTTCACAGTTCTGGACATCCCCGGGACTGGGAGTATGCACCGTCATAAAACCCGCAGCCTCTCTTGAAACACACCAGGTCCCCATGCTATGCCTGTTTCTTCTTCCAAGGGGTAGTGCTGCCCCCCCCCCCCATGAAAAATGCTGCCCTAGGCAAATGCCTTGTTTGCCTAGTGGTAAATACACCTCTGATCAGGGGGAAGAATAGTGCCCCGTTTTTGGTGTCAGTGGAAGGAATAGTGTCCCATCATTGTTGTCAGCAGATAGAATTGTCCCCAAGGGCTGGATAAAAACAAGCAAAGGGCCACTTCTGGCCCTTGGGCTGCTGTTTGGAGACCCCTGGCCTACGTCATCAGAAGTGGAAGTACTTCTCCACTCTGACTGCTGTCTTCGGGGACACATGACAGGTCCCAGAGGACTGGGGGATCATTCACAATGGGCATCCGGCTGTGAAGCCGCAAGCTGTCACAGCCGGGTGCCCACACTTAAGATGCGGTGCCAAGGACACAGCATGGCCACTGAACTCGGCTGCAGTGAGGACATTGCTGGATCCTAGGATGGTGAGTGTCTGTTTTTTAAAAATGAAGTAAAGTCACACAATTTCAAAGCTGCAGGTCAGTTCGATTTCAGGTGCGACTTCATGCACAGATGTCTATGCAGGTTACACCTGAAATCGTAAAAAAAAAAAATGCCAGAACCTTTTTTTTTTTTCAAATCACTGGTGTGAGTCAATGCTTGTATTGGTTAATTGGGTACAAATGGACAGGCGTTCTTGAGGGAAAAGTATGTCCTTTGTAGTAAGTCCTTATCTCCAGACCATACATTTCAAGAAAACCTTCCTACAACATTATATATGCATTTAAAATATTTTACTTTCCTGTAGAATTCTCTTTTATGTAGACCTCCAAAGGTTCTGAGACTGCTGCTGGTGCCACCATATTGAATGTGAGGTTAGCAGTAGCAGCTGACCCAGAGATGTCACTCAAGTGACCCTCTTCGGTATTCCCATTTACTCCTCTCTTGACTGCTGCATACCAGGTTATGTGAGGAAGAAAGGAGAGGGAAAGAGGAGCTGGACCAGCACAGAAAGTAACTAGGCACTCCCAAAGGAGTAGAGGACTATGACATGCAAAGTTACTTGCCTTTTCAAAAAAGCAGGTCAGCAATGGCATCCTCTGTATTATTTATTCATTATTACAGATACTTATATAGCACCATCAATTTACACAGCGCTTTACATATATATTATACATTCACATCAGTCCCTAACCCTCAAGGGGCGTACAATCTAAGGTCCCTAACTCACATTCATACATACACATACTAGGGCCAATTTAGACAGGAGCCAATTAACCTACCAGCATGCCTTTGGAGTGTGGGAGGAAACCGGAGTACCCAGAGGAAACCCACGCAGGCACAGGGAGAACATGCAAACTCCAGGTAGGTGGTGCTGTGGTTGGGATTACGAACCAACAACCCTAGTACTGCCAGGCGGAAGTGCTAACCATTTAGCCACTGTGCTGTGTCTATGGACTAGGTGGATAGGGAATGCAGTATGTAGTATCTATTTACAGTAATTCAAACTGAAAAGAAGGAATCTTAGTTTATAAAACCTATCTGTGATAACGGCATTTATTTTAAAGTTGAATTCCAGCTAATCATAAAAGACACGAACAAATGCAGCTCTGTATGTATTAATGTATCATAACTTTTTATTTTAGCTCAAGCACCTAATCTTGTCTTGGTATCAGCCTCTTGTAATCCATTGTATAGCGGAGCTCAGACTGGAAGATGCAGCACAAGGAACTGATCAGTTGTGCTCATGTGCTAACAAGGAGCATGCTGATAGGTGGAGAGAACAGAGTGACAGAAAGGTGAACTCTTCAGTTTTCTGCTTCTCTCTTCACTGTCCAGTCACAAGGTTAAGGAAAGTGGCAAAATTGCACTGGACCCATATGGATATCTTACTGATATTGCTATCTGGAGGTATTGATGTTGGTGTAAATGATCTGGTTTTTTAGGAAGGCAGTTTCTATACCCCAGAGGATATCCACAGTCTACTCGGCTTGTAGCAATGTAACAAGAATTTAAATTATTATTATTATTATTCAGGATTTATAGAGCGCCAACAGTTTGCTCAGCGCTTTACAATATAATGGGAGACAATACAGCAACAATACATTTCAGTACAGAAGGAATATGAGGGCTCGGCTCGTGGAGCTTACAATCTAAAGGAAGGGTTAGGTGATAAAAAAGGTGATAGCTGTGGGGGATGATCTGGTGGAGGTGAATTGAAGCACCACAGCACTGCTAAAGGTCCAGATCAGGGGCGGACTGACCATTTGGAAACTCTGGCACTGCCCGAGGGCCCGAGGTCAGTAGGGGGCCCCATGAGATGCCCCTGGTACCTTTTTCATAGGATTTTTTGAGTTTGGGCAAGGACACAGGGGACCCATGATCCCTTATTGCTCGGGGGCGCCATGATTTGTCAGTCCGCCCCTGGTCCAGATACAAATCAATTCTGTTAAAAATCAGGGGTACAATTAAAAAAAGTATCCAATGCATTCAACGCATTCTAGCCTGATGAAGGGGGAGCTTGGACCCTCAAAATGCATTATTTTGGGGGTCTAAACGCCCCTTCATCAGGTCTTTCTAGCCCTGATGAAGGGTGAGCTTGGCCCCCCAAAATGTGTTAAAAGTAGATTCCTACTTTTATGGTATATTAAAGTGGTCTACTGCACTTAGAGGTGCTTCTTCTTCTCTCCTTACTACACAGAGTCTACTACAGTACTGCATGGAGCTTGCCCTTAGTGCTATACGGACCCTCCTTATCCAAGTCACCCAGATTATTTTCACCAACTATTAGACTTTTCAGACTTGGTTCCAGAATTTGCGCTGATTATTATTTCTTGTTCCCCCAAAATGTGTTGGCTACTGATTTTTATTAGCATGAAATTGTATCTGGACCTCTTAGCCTCGGTTCACACTATTGCGGGCTGTTTTCTCGGGCAATGCAGCCCATTCATTGCTCACCTGCCCACGTTTCCTGCAGGAAAAAGGTGCATGAACCTTTTTTAAAAATGTGGTCGCAGAGAAACCAGCATAGTCTTTTTGGCCATGCGAATTCAGAATGAATGGTAGCTCTGCATGCCTTGTAAGATGATTTGGCTGTGGGTGGTTGCAGGTGTGGGAAAAGGTGCGATTCCTGCACCCGCAGACAGCGGACAAGTGTGAACCTAGCCTCAGTAGTGGTGTGGTGCATCAATTTCAGGTCTCGTTATAGTCACGAGGTTGAGCAACGACAAAACCTCTAAGTCTTCTCCCCTTAAGTACTTCATCTGATTGCCAGTCAAGGCCTGGACTGAGCGAAGCTAAAAGGGAGGGCCAACATGACTGGGGCGTGCAGACGAGGCGGAGCGTGAATTCTGGGTGGGAGTTTATGCAGGAGGTAAGGGGGTGGTTACTTACCTGATTGGAGTACGCAACATTGAGGGGTGGTCTTGCCAGGAGTGTCTCCCGTCCTCCCTCCCTGGAGCTGTTTCATATTTTGTTTTTCTGTTTTGGTTCTGGTTTGTTCTTTGTGTTTGTCCTGTTGTTGGTTTTGCTGTTTTGGTTTGGTGTGTTCTTTGTGTTTGTCCTGTGTGGGTTCCTTGTTCAGAATGGCTTTTTGTATCCAGAGGTGTTTGTCTGTTTGTTTTGTCATGGCAGCCGTCAGGGGTCGATGGGTCTTTGAAGGCGGTGTTGGAGTGACAATTTGGTGGATTATTGGTTGGGCCCATCATAGGTATGGGTGTCCCTTCCCAACTATAAGGTCATGTTGGTAATGTGGGAGTTCATCGGCTGTATCTGGGACTACATAACTGTAGTATTGTCCTCGAGGCGGTGTAGTAGCAGCTCGGGGCCTTTTCATTGGGTGTCAGATACAGTCAAGTTTGTGATGTGGGTAACAGTGCCTTCGAAGACCTTGGACCCGGTTGGGATCATTACTGTCAGTTATTATTTGAGTGTACTGTAAGAAGTGTTATGTTTGAGTTATGTTAAATAAATGGCTACTATGGCCGGTTTTACCAAAAAGAGAGTTTCGTGGTCATTTATGTGGGGAAGGTTTGAAGGGTGGTGGTGGTTTTTAAGGATTAGGGGTAATTATTAGCCTCGATATTCTGCAAGGGTGGTGGTAGTTTTTATGGATTAGGTGTAATTATTCGCCTTGATATTCTGCAAGTCCAACAGTCATGGATTCAGCTTCTAACAACTTTTTTTTTAAATTAGTCTGTATTTTGAGAGGATGGTATAGTAGCAAATGGCAATTCTGGTATTCTAAGACAGGGTATGATCTTCTTCAGCAACTGGCAGTTTCAATATTTGGCAAACCTCATAATATTCTCTGCTGGAGAAAATAAAGCATTAAGAACAACATTTTAGAATGAACATATATCCTGAAAATATTCTCAAAGCCGATAAGGTCTCCGTGGTCTGTGTTGTTCCATAAATGTAGTCCCATCTCAGACCAGCTGAGAATCTGACGTTGACTTGGTTTTGCTCTTGGAGTCCAATTGGGCAGATTCCTCGGTGAAAGCTCTCTCCAATATCGACCGGAGGGAGTCCTGGAATTTCTTTTTGAAATCTCGACCCATAAAGACGTAGAGAACAGGATTGACACAACTGTTTATAAAGGCCAAACTGGAGGTAATAGGTATTCCAACAAAAACTACGTAGAAAAGGTGATCATTTTCAACATAATTTGCACTAAGTTCCAAAAAAGAGAAGACATGGTAAGGAAACCAGCAGACAAGGAATGAGATGATAACGGCTAGGATAACTTTGAAAGGCTTGCTCGATGTGGTCATGTGATTTTTTTGGATACGGAAAAGAATTACTGAATAGCAAAAGATGATTATGGTGAAAGGAATCAAAAAGCTTGCAATAAATCTAATGATTACTGTAGCCTTGTGCCTTGAATAGGCAATGTCCTCATCCGCATGAAAGTTGTTATAACATGAAACATAATCTTCTCCATTATCGTTTATATCTCGGAAAATAGCATAAGGTATACTGAAAATTAATGCTAAGATCCATACCGCCCCGGCTACAAAAGAGGCCAACCTCGGAGTTCGGTGATTCTGACACCAAACAGGAAACACAACGGAGATGTATCGATCAATGCTGATCACGGTGAGCAGGAAGATGCTGGCGTACAGATTGATGAATAGAACAGTGCTGTTCAGCTTGCACATGAATTTTCCAAAAGGCCAGTGAAAGTCAAGAGCGACATAGGTAATGCTCAACGGTAGGAAAAACGTGAAGATAAAATCAGCTATGGCTAAATTAAGGAACCACACAACATTGACAGTCCGTTTCATTACAAAGCCGGTAAAAAAGATGACCACACCATTCCCGATGGTCCCTAATAGGAAAGCCACAGAATAGACCACCATGGAAAAGACATTAAGAATGAATCCTATATGTATCAGTCTTTCTTCGTCTTCAGAATAGACTTCAGTAGTGGATTCATGGAAAGCCCAAGGGATCGTAGTCTCTTCTTTAAGAGTAACATTAGAAATTGGATAGGCCATTGTAAAATTCTCCATTGTCCACAAAATAGATTAGAAGTTGAAATATTCTGTAAAAAGAGATGTAGAAGTTTAAAATTAAATCTTATTATTGGCCACGTACAAGAGTGAAAACAAAAATATATTCTACCATTGCAAAATAGGGTAGTGACTGCAAATTTTTTGTAAAATTGATCTGAACATGTATGCAAAACCAAAACTTTTTTTTAATTTTAGATAAAGTAGGGAAGGCTTAGAATATACACTGCTCATGTATTTTGGGATTGCCCATCCATATCTATGATTTGGTGCAGGATATCTGAGGTGGCTACCTCACTGGTGGGTTCCCCGGTACGATTGTCTCTACAGACTTGTCTGTTGGGAGCTCATATTCCGGGGGTCTCTGATGCCACTATGAGATTAATACATACTATATGTATTGCTACTTTATGGTCTATTGCCTTACATTGGAGGTCCAATTCTGTACCCTTGGCCTCCGTTTTACACAGAATAGACGCTGTAATGCTCATAGAACGTATTCATTATACCCTACTGGATAAGATGCACTTGTTTGATAAAAAGTGGGAGTCATGGAGGGATTATAGACATTTATTGCATACTTAACAACATCCCTACTGAAAATTGACTGGCATATACTGTTGACGAATGTATCATTCAATCCACCCTATCATCTTTGTATCTCATGTACTTACAATTTATTCTTTCTGTTTCTTCTCTTTCTTGCGTTAATATATTTTTCTGTATTGTGCTTTTCAGAAGTGCCTTGTTTCTACTGTATCATTTGTAAATGAACTGTTGTTTTACAGTTTACTTTCATATAATAAAATCGTTTGTAAACAAAAAAAGAATACACACTGCTAAAAAAAATTAAAGGAACACTTTGAAAACACATCATATCTCAATGGGGAAAAATATCATGCTGGATATCTATACTGATATGGACTGGGTAATGTGTTAGGAACGTAAGGAGGCCCCATCTTTTGATGGAACCTCAACCTACAAAGGACTGAATTCAAAGACACCCCGAAAATCAGAGTGAAAAAAATTATGCAGCAGGCTAGTCCATTTTGCTGAAGTTAAATTGCAGCAACTCAGAATGGTCCTCAGTAGTTTGTATGGCCCCCACGTGCTTGTATGTATGCCTGACAATGAGATAACAGATGGTGTCCTGGGGTGTTTCCTCCCAGATCTGGACCAGGGCATCACTGATCTCCTTGACAGTCTGAAGTGCAACCTGGTGGCATTGGATGGACGTAAACATAATGTCCCAGAGATGTTCTATTGGATTTAGGCCAGGCGAGCATGGGGGCCATTCAATAGTATCAATTCATTCATCCTCCAGGAACTGCCTGCATACTTTCACCATATGAGACCGGGCATTGTCGTGCACCAGGAGGAACCCAGGACCCACTGCACCAGGAGGAACCCAGGACCCACTGCACCAGGAGGAACCCAGGACCCACTGCACCATCATAGGGTCTGACAATGGGTCCAAGGATTTCATCCCGATACCTAATGGCAGTCAGGGTGCCATTGTCTAGCCTGTAGAGGTCTGTGCATCCCTCCATAGATATGCCTCCTCAGACCATCACTGATCCACCACCAAAATGGTCATGCTGAATGGTGTTACAGGTAGCATAATATTCTCCATGGCTTCTCCAGACCCTTTCACGTCTGTTACATGTGCGAAGGGTGAACCTGCTCTCATCTGTGAAAAAAAAAGGGCACCAGTGGTGGACCTGCCAATTCAGGTGTTCCATGGCAAATGCCAAATCGAGATCTATCGTGCCGGGCAGTGAGCACAGGGCCCACTAGAGGATGTCGGACCCTCAGGCCACCCTCATGTTTCAGATTGTTTGGTCAGAGGCATTCAAACCAGTGGCCTGCTGGAAGTCATTTTGTAGGGCTCTGGCAGTGCTCATCTGGTCCTGCTGATGGGTTAAGGACCTTCTATGGCCCTGTTCTGCTCTCCTAGAGTAACTGCCTGCCTCCTGGAATCTCCTCCATGCTCCTGAGACTGTGCTGGGAGACACAGCAAACCTTCTGGCAATCGTAGGTATTGATGTGCCATCCTGAAGGAGTTGGACTGCCTGTGCAACCTCTGTAGGGTCCAGGTATGGCCTCATGCTACCAGTAGTGACACTGACCCTAGCCAAATGCAAAGCTAATGAAAAACAGTCAGAAAAGACGAGTAGGGAAAAAATGTCAGTGGCCTCCACCTGTAAAACCATTCCTGTTTTGGAAGCCATCTCATTGTTGCCCATCTAGTGCACCTGTTGTTAATTTCATTAACACCAAAGCCGCTGAAACTGATTAACAACCCCCTCTGCTACTTACCTGACCAGATCAATATCCCAGGAGTTTAATTGACTTGATGCTATACTCTGATTAAAAAGTGTTCCTTTACATTTTTTGAGCAGTGTATAAGGTTTTCAATGTTGTCTTTGTCCCCACTGAGAGATTTTCCCCATGTTTGGTGACCAGGTCACTGTGACGGAAACTGCCTGGAATATTATAATTTTGAGTTCTCACCAAAAATTGAATAAAGAGGAAATCTTCCAGTGGAGACATTTGTTCAAATGACAACTACCTACAAGGCAATTTCCCCTCTCACTGCTCTTACTTGCAGTGGTAACTACAGGACAAGAAAGGAAGACAAATTTGGGGTACAGATGGCAAAAAAAAAAACTGTAAAGGGTTTAAACCAATCCTTACTTCACTACAAAAACATTGTATTCTTTAAATGATCCCCCAACACGAAGTCAGCCCTATAAAGAAAAGGTTTAATAAGTTTGGTGTGGAGAAAATCAAATGGCCTCCAAAGAGTCCAGGTTAGTTCCCCTTTATAGAGAAAATGTAAAGTTGAATTTACACCGGTCACCAGGGGCGGACTGACAACTCATGGAGCCCCCGGGCAATAGGGGATCATGGGGCCCCTGTGTCCTTGCTCAAACTCAAAAAAGCCTATGAAAAAGGTACCAGGGGCATCTCATGGGGCCCCCTACTGACCCTGGGCCCTCGGGCAGTGCCCCAGTTTCCAAATGGTCAGTCCACCTCTGCCGGTCACTCTTCCCATCCCTGGTCTCCACTATACTTTCCTCTGGGATTGCCAGGCTGTCAGCACCCCCCATAGCGGTTCCAGCTGTCCAGAGATTTGAAGTCCCCTCCCTTCTCAATTTTCTCCATGCAGCACTTCCAGGAAGGACTAGATTGAGTCACCGTGACTGCGCTGGCTAATCAGAATCTATCTGGTCCAGCAACCCTGGAGGTAAGTACAGCGGGGACTGGGGGGGTGGTGAGGGTATTCGATATTAGCTCACCTTTACATTTTTTCTGTAAAGGTGAACTAACTTTGTAACCCTACTGAAAACCTTTGGGATTTGATGGAACACTGGTTTTGGGCCAGGTCTTCTCATCCAACATCAATATCCGACCTATCTATCCATAAAGGGGAAAGCTGTTATGTCTGCCATGTGATGAGGGGTACCTCTAAATTATTGACTATGGTTTTGGAATGGGAACTCCAACAAGATCATATACACCTGTGTGACAAGGTAATGACACTTTATAAAGATGGATAAGGAAAAGGATATAAAAAGATATCCAAAGCCTTGAATATGCCAATCAGTACTGTTCAGTCACTTATTAAGAAGTGGAAACTTCGAGGATCTCTTGATAGCAAACCAAGGTCAGGTAGACCAAGAAAGATTGCAGCTACAACAACCAGAAGAATTGTTCGGGATACAAAGAACACCCCACAGGTAACATCAGGGGAAATACAGGCGGCTCTGGAAAAAGATGGTGTAGTTGCTTCAAGGAGCACAATATGATAACAATTGAACAAAAATGAGCAACATGGTTGAGTTGCCAGAAAGGAGTCTTTTTTAGCACAACTGTATTTAATTGAGTTTTTCTTCCCTTTCATAACATTTCTTCTAAGTATTGATTAGTGGTGGGCTTGATGTTCGAGTTGAACATAAGTTCGACTCGAACTTCGGCCATTCGTGTGTTCAGTGAACACACAAAAAGTAAAGGCGTCCGACGAGCTGTTCACCCACCGTGCCCCACAATACACTGCGCTCTAAGTGCATTGTAATTGGCCAAAGCACACGGACCACAGGTCAGATGCAATGCTTTGGCCAATCACAGCACAATTTGGCAGAGCTAGCAGTGACATCACTGCTAGCTCTGCCCAATTGTTTACATCTGACATATGTCAGATAGTGGCGAGTGCTCAGGGGGTGCGGATGGGTCAGTGGGCATTTTTTTTTTTATATTTTGTTGAGTCGGGACAATGCTGGACATCATGTCTGATGATGGATTACAACATTGGAGACATTTTTTTGGCGCTTTTTTAACAAAGGACTTGCAAAAACTGTTGTGCTTTTATTCACATTTTACACTTTTTTGGTGAATGAGTAGAGGTACTATGTACCCCTACTTATTCAAAAGCAGGGCTGGGATCTTGGGGCCCCCTTGTTAAAGAAGGGCTTCCAGATTATGATCAGTCACCCTCCACAGACCCCACAACCCAGGGCTGTGGGGAAGAGGCCCATGTCCTGCTCTGGGGTGGAGTCCCCCTACCCCAAAGTACCCCCCCATGTTGAGGGAATGTGGCCTGGTACAGTTCAAGGGAGGGGGGCACTCGTTTGTCCCCTCCATTTCCTGGACTCTCCTAAGCCTGTGCTCAGATCAAGGGTCTGGTAGGAATTTAGGGGGGCCCCACGCTTTGTTCCCCCATTTTTTGGGGGTGAGGTTCCTCTTAAAAGTCCTAATAGGCTCAAATATCCTGGTGTGTCTTTTCGGGGGAACCCCATGCACGTTTTCCCACTATTTTTGGGAGGTGGGGATCCCTTTAAAAGTCCTACAAGGCCAAGCACTTTTTCTAAAACAAAAAAATGTTACTGTGGAGTCCCTCCTAACCTTCCTACCAGAACTAAAGGGTCTGGTATTGATTGGGGGGGACCCCCACACTGTTTTTTTTTTTTAAATGTTATTTAAAGGGTCTGGTATTGATTGGGGGGGACCCCACACTGTTTTTTTTTTTTAAATGTTATTTAAAAAAAAAAGTCAGTTTCACTGCAGCAGATTCTATACATTGCACAGATGTGCAACTTTACATGTCATTTAAGGGGACCCCGCCAGGCATGATATTTATTTATTTAGTTACTTTAAGCAATGACTGCCCCTTAAAAACGGTACTTTTTGACTTTTTTTCTTACTGGTTCATGTCCCTCAGGAAAGTACCTGAGTCTCCATACCCCTTTTATGACCAATAACTTGCAGAGAAGCCTTCAAAATGGGCACTTTTTGCATTTACAACTTCAAGCCCTCTAGACTTGCATTATGTTCGAGGTTCACGGTCGAACTTTCGTGAGGTTGGAATGTTTGACCACAAACTGAACAGAGGGGTGTTTGGCCCATCACTAGTACTGATGTTGTCAAGCACACGTTTAACGGAACTTATTTGTAAATGAGTGGTTTTAGGAGACTAGGAAAGAGGATCTTGTGGAACTTTTTTTTTGTGGTATGTGGGGCAATGGCTCAGTTTCCAAAATCCTTCTACACAATGCTGACCTAGAGATTATTGCAATACCAAAAACAAGAAATGTTTCCTAACCCATGTTCCTATGTTTATCATTACACCAACTGATGACACAATGTACAGTTTATATATTTTAGTTCTCTTGAAATTTAGACGGTTTAATTTTTAAAGATTTATATTACACTGATGATCGGTCAAGAAGATCCCCTTTATGCTGGTGATAAATGAAACATACAGTACTCCTAACAATGGAACAGTAAAAAAAACATGTCTTTTACATAGATGGTCATCAATGTCTCACTTATACTGGGGATCAGTAAAAAAAATACTCTTTTAACTGACTTTTAATGCTGGGAATGGTCTAGTGATAGGTAGTAGGGTGTTGTTTTGGGCTACTAGAGTAACTCACACACCCCAATCAGCTGTGAGCCCCACTCAGGCAAGACAAATCTGAAAACAAGGGTTCCCATCTTCTTGTGTGTTGGACGAAAGTATGCAGGTCCAAATGGGCCAAGTTGTTGGCTCTTCATAAGCCCAGGCTAACAGAATGGAGGCACCACTGACAGCAAGGGTTTCAATAAGGGTCATTCACTGAAAGCATATCTAGAGTTAAAAACTGTTTTAGGTTAGTATAGAAAAAGGAATTCAAACCTCTTCCAGTTTTTTTTTCTTTTTTTTTTTTGTTGCCCACCCAGATGAGTTCTAGTTATGTCCTGTCCCAGGCACCCAACTCTGTACAAAGTAAGACAAAATCCTCCATTAATAGTAGATAAATATAAATGGCGCCTCAGAAAAGATCTTAATCTTAATAAACAAAAATAAATAATCTACCAGCTGCAAAATCCGCCCCCAATATTCAAAAACAAAAAGCGCTTCATGCTGATTTATAATGTTATCAGCATTTAGCTCTGGTGAGTTTATTTAGTATATTTGGTGGTGGATTGTCACGTTTTCCTTTTTTTCGGTGAATTTTTTCATCTGCTTTATTGGACTCACATATATATATTTTTTGGGACATTTGTTCACATACATTTATTTAAAGTTATATATATTTTTTATTATTTATTATTACTATCGAAAATCCTCCATTGGACAACTGTCGCTGGAAAGTTTTGGATTTCCCATCCTTTTCCAGTGACAATGGTCACCAGAAGACGATGAGAGGGTGAATCTTTCCAGCAGCAATACAGAGAGCAATATATACTCAACAGGAATTTCAACTCTTTCCCACACTCTCCAAAACTTAAAGACTTTTTGACTTTAGAAATATTATAAAAAGCTAAGCTTGACCACTACGAACTCTGCTCCAACCGGGTCCTCTGGGTCTTTTTTTTTTCGCTGCCCACCCAGATGAGTTCTAGTTATGTCCTGTCCCTGGCACCCAATGGGAACTCTGTGCAAAGTAAGACAAAATCCTCCATTGGACAACTGTCACTGGAACGTTTTGGATTTCCCATCCTTGACAATTCCAGTGACAATGGTCACCAGAAGACGATGAGAGGGTGAATCTTTCCAGCAGCAATACAGAGAGCAATATATACTCAACAGGAATTTCAACTCTTTCCCACACTCTCCAAAACTTAAAGACTTTTTGACTTTAGAAATATTATAAAAAGCTAAGCCTGCCCACTATGAACTCTGCTCCAACCGGGTCCTCTGGGTCTTTTTTTTTTTGTTGCCCACCCAGATGAGTTCTAGTTATGTCCTGTCCCTGGCGCCCAATGGGAACTCTGTGCAAAGTAAGACAAAATCCTCCATTGGACAACTGTCACTGGAACGTTTTGGATTTCCCATCCTTTTCCAGTGACAATGGTCACCAGAAAATGATGAGAGGGTGAATCTTTCCAGCAGCAATACAGAGAGCAATATATACTCAACAGGAATTTCAACTCTTTCCCACACTCTCCAAAACTTAAAGACTCTTTGACTTTAGAAATATTATAAAAAGCTAAGCTTGCCCACTACGAATTTTGCTCCAACCGGGTCCTCTGCCTTGGGACTCAAAGCAATCACGTGGGTGGCTATAAGCTCACAAATCTCATATTTACTGCTTTGCCTGAATAACAAACTGAGTGAAGTGTCACAAATTACGCATCTCTTAGCGAACTTTTGTCTTCACAAAACCATAAATATACTGTATATATGTGTATCGGTTACTTACTTGAATTTTCCTAGTCCCGATGTTCCTCTTTAGATCCCTCTATGAATGTCCTTGCTTCTGCTGCTGAGACACATTTATATATGCAGATGGCTTTGACATCACTTGTTAGGTTATAGGGAAGTTCCTGTAACATCCTCTTTCAAATATTTTCTTTACTGATGTAGAATGATCTGTAGTGAAGCCTCATCTCCTCGTCTATGTCACATACTGTATAGCCTTGCCCTGCCTGCAAGGAAGGTGGAGAACCTACATGTACTGTACCTTTGAATTGAAGAATGAGCAATTGGTTCAATTGGTTCAAATTAGTGTCAGGATAAGGTCAACTAGAGCCCAGGGTGAGCATGCTAAAATGCCCCCCCCCCCCCAAGATATATGAGGATTATGTGTCAGCAAAAATCCCCCCCCCCAAAAAAAAAAAAAAAAAAATTGAGCACTAATCTGCATGCTTAAAAATCAAAAAATGTGGCGCTGCTCATAAAACTTAAAAAATACTAATAAAAAAAAAAATTAATTTTAAAATATCTATAACAAATACAATACACCTCGTGAGATAAATACATATATAGTAATCAAGTGGTCATAGTGATCAAAAAATATATATTAAACTAATATCATAAAAAACATAGTGTATAAATACTGTGTATTAACAATCTTTGTGACAATTTCTAGCACATAAAAGCAATAAATAATTATAATAATTAAACTGTGACCAATCATGCAAATAAAGTGCAAAAAATGTCACACTAAAAACACAAACGAAAAATAAAAAATGTGTAGACAAATGTCCAATGGGTGGGTGACACCACTACTGCAATTGCAAGCACACGTGATCATAAAGTGACTCCAGGTGCAGAAAGTCCAACACACGGCTAGATTAGCCTCTCACCTCCAGGCTTCGACCCTTGAAGGTCAAAGCGTATAGTGCAGGCATGTCCAAAGTCCGGCCCGCGGGCCATTTACGGCCCGGGGGTCGGTTTAATACGGCCCTCCAACAGCCCTCCTTGCTCTGTGTAATGTGGCCCTCCCACGGCCCTCCCTTCTATGGCAGACAGTCTTCTGCTTGAGAGCAGTGCGCATGCGTGACTGCGCCGTGCTGGGAGCGACAGAGGGCGGTGACGTCAGGGCCGGGCTTCCAGCGTGAAGTGTGTTTCTCTTCCCCTCCCGGCTGCCGAGCAGAGACTTCAGCTCCAGCTACCTTTTTCACCCTTCACATTAGTGCAGGTAAGTTTTTTTTAAATTTATTTTCAATACATTGTGAAAACTCAGCTGTCAGTTGATCTGAATGTTATGAAATGAAAAGTATGTCGTTTGCAATTAACTTGGCATAAAATAATTTATTTGCATTTAATTGTAATGGTTCAAAGAATGTTCGGAAAAATGTTCGGCCCTCCACCATGTTCACTTCATCCAATCTGGCCCTCTTTGAAAAAAGTTTGGACACCCCTGGTATAGTGGGATCAAAACCCTCAAATCCTCTCAGCATCTACTGATATCCACTGATCCACTTTCCCCATCCATAGATATCCTTCTCTAGGGGTCGATAACACTGTTCAACAGGTAAAAAGTTTTGGGCATAAAAGTAGCTAATCTTACATAATTTTGGGGTGCTGAAAACGAAAATGACCCTAAAAAATGTTGATTGGCTCTAGTTTCCATGATATATTCACCCATCTAATGACGTAAGCCATTCAAAATTATGATGCAACTTCAGCTGCATATTGCGCAATTGATACTGGTGACCAATAGAAAATTGCATGTATACTGAGATGATGCAATATTAGCCTTTAATTGCATCACTTCACTGCATAAAAGCTGCAGTATCTGTAGCTGATTGGAGTTCGACAGCGTCTTTACATTTCGTTTTATGCTTATATAGGCTACTCAGTAATGCCTCGAACTTGTGTGAATAAAGCAGATAATTTCTGCTATATCTGCGGTGAAATAACTTTTATCTCACAAAAAAGGAGGATAACAGGAATGATTAAGAAAACCTACAACTTGTATTTTGGCTGCAAGATAGGAGACCAGGACAAGAGCTGGGCACCACATATATGCTGCAATTCTTGTGGGACGGCACTGGAGCAATGGTTGAATGGAAAAAAGCCATCTATGCCTTTCACTGTGCCAATGATTTGGAGAGAGCCAACAGATCATGTTAGTAATTGTTACTTTTGTATGGTGCCTCCAATTGTAAAAGGGCTAAATAAGAAGAAAAAGTTATCTGTGCACTATCCAAATATTCCATCGGCAATACGTCCAGTTCCTCATGGAGAGGGGCTACCAATTCCTAAAGCACCAGAATCCTTTGTGGTTGAGTCAAGTGAGGAAGAACCTGAAGCGTGTAGTCACGTGCAGTTGTAAGAGATAGCCCTTTCCTCGAATACAAGAGAAAAGCCAAGAGAAGCAAAACCGACACAAACTGAAGACAAAACTAATGAGAATCCTAAGTATTAAAATGATTCAACTTAGCTTATGGCTATAATTTTTCTTGGTAATCCTATGCAATATATTATGCCATTTAGGCTTTGTTATGTAGTCAATATCACTTGCTTTATATTTGTGGAAAGACATCTATCTATATAATTATTGTGCATTATGTAGTCATTACGCCTATAGTAGAAAACTTTCCGTTTACAGAAAAACTAGAGCCAATTGACAAATTTCATTGTTATATTTGAACTCAGAATGTGAAATTCATTAAGAAATGGATCCTTTTGTTTCCAAAACTGGCAAAAAATAAAAATTTGTTGAACAGTGTAATCAAGCAGTGGCTCCTCTGTAGATCATCACGTATTGTAGTGGGGATGATGGCAACCTGGACCAATAGGGAGGTTGGATTCCCTCTGTGTGCACTGGTGCAGTTATGTGCCCGTTGGCAAAGCCATTGACCTCCCCTATATCTTCTAACTTTACATGGACAGGAGGGGGGCTGGAATCCAGGCGGACTGGTGGGGAGCTGCCGGCAGAGTTGAAATTGTGCTTCACCCTATACCACTGCTTGCACTACAGCTGGATTTGATGTGGCGGCAGTCGCTATAATCGAATTCCGGCCTTCCCTTCAGTCTGATATCTATGGATGGGGAAAGTGGATCAGTGGATATCAGTAGATGCTGAGAGGATTTGAGGGTTTGATCCCACTATACGCTTTGACCTTCACGGGTCGAAGCCTGGAGGTGAGAGGCTAATCTAGCCGTGTGTTGGACTTTCTGCACCTGGAGTCACTTTATGATCACGTGTGCTTGCAATTGCAGTAGTGGTGTCGCCCACCCATTGGACATTTGTCTACACATTTTTTATTTTTCGTTTGTGTTTTTAGTGTGACATTTTTTGCACTTTATTTGCATGATTGATCACAGTTTAATTATTATAATTATTTATTGCTTTCATGTGCTAGAAATTGTCACAAAGATTGTTAATACACAGTATTTATACACTATGTTTTTTATGATATTAGTTTAATATATATTTTTTGATCACTATGACCACTTGACTACTATATATGTATTTATCTCACGAGGTGTATTGTATTTGTTATATATATTTTAAAATTAATTTTTTTTTTGATTAGTATTTTTTAAGTTTTATGAGTAGCGCCACATTTTTTGATTTTTATCTTTGTTGATCATGGGTATTTGATGTAGTGTTGGCGGCTTCTCTCTTAAGTTGATTGAATACAATTTTTGGGGGGTTTAGTAGTGTGGGAGGGTCACACCATCCCTGTTAGTTCATATTATTTTTTCAGTAGCGCAGGAGGTTCACACCATTCTTGTTAATTTTAATCTGCATGCTTACCTCCAAGCATAAATTCCCCTTCCTCCCAATACAAATCCACCCCTAGTGAAATTCCTCCCCCTTCGCAACATAAAGCTTTTCCACCCCAGCTTAAATCCTCTCTCTCCTCACATGCCCCAGCACAAATCCTCCCCCCCCCCAAAAAAATGTCCACCTTTTAGCAGAAATCGTCTACCCCTCAAACTTCCTCTCCAAGCACAACTTCTCTCCCCCCACTCCAAATCCCACTCTTCCAGCACAAACTCCCTTCCCCCAATCCACTATCCTAGCACAAATCCCACCCCAAGTTCCCCTTCCTAGAACAAATAGCCCCTCAATCATCCCTACTAGCACAAATTCCCCTGCCAAAAGAGAAATAAATCCCCTCTACCATACTACCATATCACCTTTTCCAGCACAAACTCCCCAAATCTCCCCTCCTAGCGCAAATCCTCTTCCCCCTTCCCAACACAAATCTCCCCAAATCACCACTCTAAGGACACCTCCCAAAATTGCCCTTCCTGGAAACATTCTTACCCCCTGCTGGCCCACACATTCCTCCCACAAGTTCCCCTCCTAGAACAAATAGCCCCCCAATCATCCCTACTAGCACAAAAGGAAAAAAAATTCCTTCCTAGTTAAAAAAAAACCCTTCCCCCTTTCTACCATACTACCATATCACCTTTTCCAGCACAAACTCCCCAAATCCCCCCTCCTAGCGCAAATCCTCTTCCCCCTTCCCAACCAAATCTCCCCAAATCACCACTCTAAGGACACCTCCCAAAATTGCCCTTCCTGGAAACATTCTTACCCCCTGCTGCCCCACACATTCCTCCTCCAACACAAATTCCCTCATCCCAATCTCCTTGTGGTGCCCCCTCCCCACCTCACATGATACTGCAGTGCCTAGGGCAGCCACCCCTTGTCTTGGCCCTGGTTCAAATTGCTTGCAATGGCAGGAGTTGAAGGGAACTTCCTACAGGAGCTTCCTTGAGGCAGGATTTTAGATTTAGACTTTTATTTTGGGAGCACTTGAAAAATGGGCATTAATACATTTATAAATTGCCATCAAGTCAAGTGCAAGTCCTAGTGATTTGATGAATAAGAGCTCTAAAAGAAAGTTGGCTTTGTACTAGACGTGTGAGATCCTCCAGTGTCATCCCCGCAGTTGTAGTCAATGTGTCCAAAAACAGATCCTCTTCAGTGACAATAGATCCCCCAGCAGCCAGCAATAATATATAAAACACCCCTCCCTCAACAGTAGATCCCTTCCAGCAACAACTGACCCCCATCAACAATAGATTCCCCCAACCATCAACAATAGACCTCCCCAGCAACAACAGACCACTACACAAAAACAGATCCTCTTCAGTGACAATAGATCCCCCAGCAGCCAGCAACAATAGACAATAGACCTCTCCCTCAACAGTAGATCCCTTATAGCAACAACTGCCCCCATCAACAAGAATCCCCCACCAGCAACAATAGACCTCCCCAGCAACAACAGACCACTACACAAAAAACAGATCCTCTTCAGTGACAATAGATCCCCCAGCAGCCAGCAACAATAGACAATAGACCTCTCCTTCAACAGTAGATCCCTTCCAGCAACAATTGACCCCCATCAACAATAGATCCCCCGTCAGCAACAATAGACCTCCCCAGCAACAACAGACCACTACACAAAAACAGATCCTCTTCAGTGACAATAGATTCCCCAGCAGCCAGCAATAATATATAATACACCCTTCCCTCAACAGTAGATCCCTTCCAGCAACAACTGACACCCATCAACAATAGATTCCCACCATCATCAATAGACCTCCCCAACAACAACAGACCACTACACAAAAACAGATCCTCTTCAGTGACAATAGATCCCCCAGCAGCCAGCAACAATAGACAATAGACCTCTCCCTCAACAGTAGATCCCTTCCAGCAACAATTGATCCCCATCAACAATAGATCCCCCACCAGCAACAATAGACCCCCCCAGCAACAACAGACCACTACACAAAAACAGATCCTCTTCAGTGACAATAGATCAGCCAGCATCAACAGATCCTCCAGCACACTCCAGCACCCCTTTCTTTTACATACTTTCAGTGCTGGAGGTGCCAGAACTGTGTTCCCCAGCATTCCCACTGAAAAAAAGTCCTGCATATATCTAGTAAAGTGGCCTCAGATGATACACAGAGATTAAACAAATCCTCCTACGTAAGTTGTACCTGTTTATCTTCAGTTTTCTCTACATCTGTTCAAAGTGCTGACTTTATAAAGCTTGTTTGAGAAATCAGAAAACAGGGGGAGGAGAGCTGAAATGGCACACTGCAGAGCTTAGTGAAGAGAGCTCGGGGAGCTGATTGGAGGGAGGTGACACCCCCCCCCCTCCACACAGCACCCAGGAACAGAGGCTGTCAATCTGCAGAAGCTCCCTCCCCTACAGGGGCGGCCTGAGGGCCTAGGGTCAGTAGGGAACCCCATGAGATGCCCCTGGTACCTTTCATAGACTTTTTTGGGTGTGGTTTGAGTGTGGGCGAAGACATAGGGGCTCCATGATCCCCTATTGCCCGGGGGCCCCATGAGTTGTCAATCTGCCCCTGCTCCCCTGTCACCATTTTTCTCTTGGTGTCAGGAAAACTTCTCAGAAGTGATTCATGCTGATAGCAAAAGGAACAAGGCAGCTGACAGAAATGAAACTTAGTGCTCTATATTGAGACAAGTGCACACTATAGAGGGATGTGCTTTGTTCATATTTGTCTGAGGTTTGCAATCACTTTAATGTGCATAAACCTCTGAAAACTGTATCGGACCTCTTCTATGTTAGTACTAGTATTATTTGTATGCAGGCTGATTAGAAAAACATTTTTATTTTTCACTTGATTACTTTGGTGTGAATGATATTATATTAATAGATCGCAGGTATAAAAAAAGTAGCAAGCTTTCCAGGTCCTAGATAAGAAGGCAGCTGTGCATTGACCAATGAAAAGAGCTGATGGAGCTAAATGGTTGGATAGAGTTTACATCTGCAAAGCTGGGGTGTCATTTTGTGTGTGTATTGGACCTAACGATACGGTTGGCTTTGTCTATGAGGAAGTGGTTTTATCCAAGGCGGAGGTTGATGTATTGCTCAAGATTTCTGTTCAGTAAAGCGTGGACTACGTCAAAACACATCCCGAAAATTGCCGATAACCCACAAACTGCGATGCTTCATTATATGACGTCCTCGTGTTCCACCGACAGCCATCATCCCAGCATCAAAATTTTCAGGAGGCTATTTCCTGTTAGGCAGAAGTGATTTGAGTAGCTGAACAGCCACTGGATCACTTCTGAATGTCATCCTCCTCCCCCACTGCCGCCGCCTTTTCCAATATAATGTCCAATCGCAGAGCCCGGAAATGCTGCGGTGATGGCGCCTCTAGACAAAGAAATAGGAACTAGCATTGTTCCTCCTACTCTGTGAGCCCCGAAAACCAGAAGCAGAGAGGATTTAGTCATTTACGGTTTTGGCTCTTTGCTTACCTGGCCGTTAATGGAATAATCTGTGTGATCAGCCGCATTGGAGACCAATGGAGAGTTTTGGGGTCTAAAGTGGCTAAATGGTTAGCACTTCTACTTGGAAGTACTAGCAGTCCTGGCAATGGTATGGTGACGGCGCCACTAGACAAAGAAATTGGAACTAGCATTGTTCCTCCTACTCTGTGAGCCCTGAAAACCAGAAGCAGAGAGGATTTAGTCGCTTCCAGTTTTGGCTCTTTGCTAACCTGGCCATTAACGGAACAACCTGTGCCTGATCAGCCGCATTGGGGACCAGAGGAGAGATATGAGGTCTAAAGTGGCTAAATGGTAAACTGGCAATATTAGGGTCATTGGTTCAAATTCCAACCACGGCACCACCTGCCTTGAGTTTGCATGTTCTCCCTGTGCCTGTGTGGATTTAGTCGCTTCCGGTTTCAGCTCTTTGCTTACCTGGCCATTAACGGAACAACCTGTGCCTGATCAGCCGCATTGGGGACCAGAGGAGAGATATGAGGTCTAAAGTGGCTAAATGGTAAACTGGCAATATTAGGGTCATTGGTTCAAATTCCGACCACGGCACCACCTGCCTGGAGTTTGCATGCTCTCCCTGTGCCTGTGTGGATTTATTAGCTTCTGGTTTCGGCTCTTTGCTTACCTGGCCATTAACGGAACAACCTGCGCCTGATCAGCCACATTGGAGACCAATGGAGAGATTTGGGGTCTAAAGTGGCTAAATGGTTAGCACTTCTGCCTGGCAGTACTAGCAGTCCTGGCAATGGTATGGTGACGGCGCCGCTAGACAAAGAAATAGGAACTAGCATTGTTCCTCCTACTCTGTGAGCCCCGAAAACCAGAAGCAAAGTCTGATCAGCTGCATTGGAGACCAGCAGAGAGAGTTGGGGTCTAAAGTGGCTAAATGGTTAGCACTTCCACCTGGCAATATTAGGGTCATTGGTTCAAATTCCAACCACGGCACCACCTGCCTGGAGTTTGCATGCTCTCCCTGTGCCTGTGTGGATATATTCGCTTCCGGTTTCGGCTCTTTGCTTACCTGGCCATTAACGGAACAACCTGTGCCTGATCAGCCACATTGGAGACTAATGGAAAGATTTGGGGGCTAAATGGCTAGCACTTCTGCCTGGCAGTACTAGGGTCGTTCGTTCAAATCCAAACCATGGCACCACCTGCCTGGAGTTTGCATGCTCTCCCTGTGCCTGTGTGGATTTAGTAGCTTCCGGTTTTGGCTCTTTGCTTACCTGGCCATTAACGGAACAACCTGTGCCTGATCAGCCACATTGGAGACCAATGGAAAGATTTGAGGTCTAAAGTGGCTAAATGGCTAGCACTTCTGCCTGGCAGTACTAGGGTCGTTTGTTCAAATCCAAACCATGGCACCACCTGCCTGGAGTTTGCATGCTCTCCCTGTGCCTGTGTGGATTTAGTAGCTTCTGGTTTTGGCTCTTTGCTTACCTGGCCGTTAACGGAACAACCTGTGTCTGATCAGTCACACTGGGGACCAGAGGAGAGATTTGAGGTCTAAAGTGGCTAAATGGTTAGCACTTCTGCCTGATAGTACTCACGTCTATTGGTTCAAATCCCAACCACGGCACCAACTACCTGGAGTTTGCACGCTCTCCCTGTGCCTGTATGGGTTTCCTCCAGGTACTCCTGTTACCTCCCACACTCCAAAGACATGCTGGTAGGTTAATTGGATCCTGTCTAAATTGGCACTAGTATCTGTATTGCAAAGTGAAACAAAAAGAAAGCGCACCAACCAGGGGTGGACTGACCATTTGGGAACTCAGGCACTGCCCGAGGGCCCCGGGGTCAGTAGGGGGCCCCATGAGGTGCCCCTGATACCTTTCATAGGCTTGTGTGGGTGAGGACACAGGGGCCCCATGAGTTGTCATTCCTCCCCTGTCACCAACCTTGCGCATTACCTAAATACAAAGCTTATATTTATTAAAATGAGATATATACTCACAAACGAAGCCGTAAAACAAGCCTGCAAAATCCTCAAAGGAGCATTCAAGTGCAAGACCAGAACTGAGGAAGAAGGGATCCCCTTCGAAACGCATCAGCAGAACCTTTGAGAGTCTCCCCCATTGATGTGACTCGCACTGGTCTTGCACTTTAATGCTCCTTTGAGGATCTTGCACGCTTGTTTTACGGCTTCATTTGTGAGTATATATCTCATTGTAATGAAATCAGGTTTTGTATTGCGGTAATGCGCAAGGTTGGTGCACTTTTTTTTTGTTTCACTTTGCAGTGCTGGTTGGGGTTCCCCAGCCTTCTTAAGAGCTGCACAACCTTCGATCCATTGGTGGACGAGCTTCCATAAGTGGTCCATCCACCCACCCTTGATCTGGGTCCCTGAGTACAGGAGGTGTTGTTTCTATTTCGACTGCCTAGTATGTATATGTATGAATGTGAGTTAGGGACCTTAGATTGTACACCCCTTGAGGGTTAGGGACTGATGTGAATGTACAATATATATGTAAAGTGCTGCGTAAATTGATGGCGCTATATAAGTACCTGAAATAAATAAATAAATCTCTACATAAAAAGGACCTGCACAGCCCATGCTTTCACAAGTGATGTTGTTCATCTCTTGTAAAAGCAATAAAGTTGATTTAAAAAAAAATAAAATAGTGCAAAAAAAGTTTCAAATAAAATACATTTTTAAAAAAATGTAAAGCGCCCCCTCCCCAATGCTTACGTAGGTCCCACACACATATTTAACCACTTGCCCTCCTGAGGATTTACCCCCCTTCCTGACCGGGCCATTTTTTGCGTTACGGACCTGCGTTTCTTTAACTGACAATTGCACAGTCATGCAACGCTGCACGCAAATAAAATGTATGTCCTTTTTTCCCCACAAATTGAGCTTTCTTTCTGTGGTAATTTGATCGCCTTTTCGTTTTTGTTTTTTTTGCGCTATAAGCAAAAATAGACCGACAATTTTGAAGAAAAAACAACATTTTCGACTTTTTGGTATTAAACATGTCCAGTAAAAAAATGTTAAAAATCAAATTTCATCATAAATTTAGGCCAAAATGTATTCTGCTCCATGTCTTTGCTAAAAAAAATCCCAATATGTGTAAATTAATTGGTTTATGTGAAAGTTATAGTGTTTACAAATGGCGGTGTAGATAATGGCATTTTTTTTTCTACTAGTAATGGCGGTGATCAGCGACTTTTAGCAAGACTGTGGTAGACATTCTGATACTGGGGAGGGGGGACTAATTTAGTGTCACTGACACCCCAGTGACACCAATACAGTGATCAGTGTAAAAAAAGGCACTGACACTGTACTAATGGCACTGGGCAGGAAGGGGTTAATGTGAGGGGCGATCAAAGGGTTAACTGTGTGCTGGGAGTGTTTTACTAGGGGGCGGGGGGTGTTCTTCACTCTAAGTACACTGATCGGGATGGCAGTACTGTGCACAGCCATCCCGAGCGGTGTGCTCGAGCTGACATGGAGGAAAACTGTAAATAAAACAATCTCCATCCCCGTCGGAGATGCTCGGTAATCACGGGACCCGGTGATTAACATCCGCTACCATGAATGGCGGCTGAGGTAGAGCGTGCGTGCGGCTCGCACATGCCCTCTACCCAGAAATGCAGAATGATGTGTATATACGTGATCCTGCTTCAGGGCGGTCCTAAAGCGGTTAAACAGTGATCACACCACACTTGTGAACTATCGTTGCAAAAGTCAGGGGAGAGCGATCATTCAAGCTCCAGACCTCCTGTGTAACTCTAAATTGGTAACCGGTAAAGACTTTTAAAACGACACCTACGGGGGTGTTTAGGTACCGTAGTTTAGTGCCACTCCACAGGCATACCCAGTTTTAAAATGTGACATGTTAGGTATCTATTTACTCGGCGTCACATCATCTTGTATACTTATATTCAAAAATTAAATATTATTTAGTGTTTATGTGAAATAAAATTCATTTAAGTGTTTTTTTTTCCAAAAAATTGCATTTGAAAAACCGCTACGCAAATACGTGACGTAAAATAAAAATTTGCACAAAGCCAGGTTTATCTAGACATGGTTTGAGGAATTTGGCATGGAGGAACTTGAGTGACCTGTACAGAGCCCTGACCTTAACCCTACTGAACACTTTTGAGGTCAATTGAAACAAAAATTTTGCGCTAGATCTTCTCATCCAACATCAGTTCTTGACCTCACAAATGATCTTTTGACAGGACAGGGATAAAATCGCACAGACTCCCCTCAAAATCTTGTTGAAAGCCTTCTCCGAAGAGTGGAGGCTGTTATAGTTGTAAATGGGTGGAGGGGCAGCTCCAAATTAATGGCCATGGTTTTAAAATGGGATGTCCAACAAGCTCCTATTGGTGTGGTGGATCAGATGTCAATAGACATCTGGCCATACCCCCTGGTATTCAACACCTATACCCTACGACATTGAGAGGTGGCAAAACACAAGAACAGTGTAAAGCCTAGTACACACGATCAGAAAATCATCCAAAAAGTACAGCTTTTGAAGTGACCGTGTGTACTAGGCTTTACACTGTTCTAGGGATTCACCACCTTTCAATTGTCGTAGGGTATAGGTGGTGAGTACCGGTGGGTTTCACCACCTCTCAATGTTGTAGGGTATAGGTGGTGAGTACTGTGGGTTTCGCCACCTCTCAATGTCGGAGGGTATATGTGGTGAGTACCGGTGGGTTTCACCACCCCTCAATGTCGGAGGGTATAGGTGGCGAGTACCAGTGGGTTTCACCACCTCTCAATGTCGGAGGGCATAGGTGGCGAGTACTGGTGGTTTCACCAACTCTCAATGTCGTAGGGTATAGGTGGTGATTACCGTGGGTTTCACCACCTCTCAATGTCGGAGGGTATATGTGGTGAATACTGGTGGTTTCACCACTTCTCAATGTCAGAGGGTATAGGCGGTGAGTACCGGTGGGTTTCACCACCTTTCAATGTTGTAGGGTATAGGTGGTGAGTACCGGTGGGTTTCACCACCTTTTAATGTTGGAGGGTATAGGTGGCGAGTAACGGTGGGTTTCACCACCTTTCAATGTCATAGGGTATAGGTGGCGAGTGCTGGTGGGTTTCACCACCTTTCAATGTCGGAGGGTATAGGTGGTGAGTACCGGTGGGTTTCACAACCTTTCAATGTCGGAGGGTATAGGTGGTGAGTACTGGTGGTATTAAATTATTAGAAGGGGCAAGCACGAAAATATTTTTCATGTGATACCAGATTTTCATTTAATCAGTACAGTTTTCGAAATACAAATACATTACATCACTTTCCAGTTTTTATTCTGTTATACAAGAATTTTCGTAACTTTAGTAACCTCTTCACTTTCGACATGAGACTAGCATGCAAAAAAAAAAAAAAAGGGAAGACCATTAAGCTGATATTGTGATCTGGGATTTAGACAAGGTCTTCCTACAGAGACACTTTCTAGCAAGTATGCATTCTAAAAACTTTGATGTGACTGTTGAATATGCCAGTTATGCTCCTTTGGAGATCAGAAACCATTTTATTATCATAAATGGTGCTCCATATTTTGATCTCTACTTGCTTTTATCAAGCAAAAAACTGCAGCGTCGAATACCACCCAATCCAACTAGTTTATTGTCACAGATAAGAAAATCTAAACATAAAATCCAACCCAGAGTTAAAACAATTAAAAAAATAGACCAGTACATAGACACAAAGGTTATATGGGCTACCATGCCCACGGCACATGGATCCCTGGAGAGTGCAACATTTGGTGCAGCTCTGCATACAAACCAATCAGCTTCCAGGTATTATTGTCAAAGCTTAATTGAACAAGCTGAAGTTATGCAGACCATATACGGGTCGAATTCCGAACTAACTTTCTTTAGAAAAACTAAAATTTTGTGCGCTTTGTAATCCAATGGTTCCATCATTGATTTTGAAATTCAACCAGCCAAGCCTTCAATTTCTCCTTATGTTGCTAAAAAAAAGAATTTTCGTGGCCAAGAATTTTCTTTTCTTTCCAGGTCATAGCTTTATATTTCTCGCACGATGCTCCCATCATTGATTCAAAATTTGTTCATTTTTCAAAAATTTCCAACATGCCCAATCACTCAAATTTGATGGTCACACAAAAATTGGCCATTTCTGTGACCCACTAATGGTGTGAAATTGGAATTAAAATTCTTAGAAAAGATTTTCGAAAGAAAATTATTTCTAAATTTGACCCGTTGTATGGTTGGCTTTAGAAGCTGAGTGGCTTCCATGCAAATCTGCCCCAGATTTTGCACTCTTCCGTTTTAGTAAATCAACCCTTTTCTGTCCTAGAGACATGAGTGGCCCCCTGCTATACTAAAATTATTCTCCTAATGGTGGACGTGGTCCAAGTTTGTTTCTCAGTGGCCATTGTGTAATGACCAAGGTTTGGTAAATATTTGAAGTGACCATCTACAATAATGAATACATGTGTTAAAGATAAGCTGAAAACACATAAATAGATATGCAGTCAGTTAGACTTTGTACCAACAACCTCCCGTTCCCATAGTCTTACCTTCACTTTCCTGTTACATCAGCTATGTTGGGTGTCTGTGACTGTGCAAGCCAAGTTAGACTCAGTGAATTGGGTAATGTACCAGTCCTGGTCAGCCATGGTCTTCCACTTCTCTGCAATACGAACCTGTAAGAACACTTGTACTCATGGCTGTGGCTATTACTTAACTCTGAACAGTAAATAGAGGGACAGAAAGCATCTCCTTGAGGTTTCTATCTCTGGTGATAAGAGCGGGTCACCTATGACACTCAGAGTAGCCCATCTGTGTATAGAGATACGGAGTAAAATAGTAATTTGGTAAAAGGCCCAGAACTGGCATTTGGCCAGTTCTTAGCCTACATATAGTAACTGCCACAGCCAGTTCCATGGGTGTTTTAGCCCACCCACCATAAGCTGACTGGTTTTCATATAACGGCAACAAACATTACAGCATTTTCCTTCCTTCCTACTATAGCAAAAATATTTAGTTCGACGATAGTCCCGAACCTCGCTGCTCCCGAGCTACCATCGATTCCTATTCATAGAAACATAGAAGAGCGATGGCAGAAACAAGACCAAGTGGTCCATCAAGTCTGCCCTATACATTTATGTACTACTCTTTCGGTCAAATATTTTTCAAGCATTAGTTTTGAACTTTTCACCGGTTAGTTTGAGGTCATGTCCCTTTGTTCTTGATCTTGGCTTCATGTTGAAAATCTTGCCCTCCTGAACCCCCTTGATCTATTTAAAGGTTACAGTCATGTTTCCCCTTTCCCTTTTCCCTAGATCAGGGTTTTTCAACCAGGGTTCCTCCCAGGGGCGGACTGACAGCTCATGGGGCCCCCAGGCAATAGGGGATCATGGGGCCCCTGTGTCCTTGCTCAACCTCAAAAAAGCCTATGGAAAAGGTACCAGGGGCATCTAATGGGGCCTCCTACTGACCCCGGGCCCTCGGGCAGTGCCCGAGTTTCCAAATGGTCAGTCCACCCCTGGTTCCTCCAGAAGTTGCCAGGGGTGTCTGCCTCTCGAATAAGTTCCCACTGACACCATCGATCTCTTTAGATATCTGTAAGGGGGTGTCAGGTGCATTGCTTTGGCCAATCACATTGCACTTTGTGGGGCGCAGGGAGTGAACAGCCTGCCAAATGCCCTTACCGTTCATGTGTTCACTGAACACACAAATGGCTGATGTTCGAGACATGAAGCCCAACCAGGGGCGGACTGACCATTTGGAAACTCGGGCACTGCTCGAGGGCCCGGAGTCAGTAGGGGGCCCCATGAGATGCCCCTGGTACCTTTTTCATAGGCTTTTTTGAGTTTGGGCAAGGGACCCCATGTTCCCCTATTGCCCGGGGGCCCCATGAGTTGTCAATCCGCCCCTGAGCCCAACACTAGTTTTGAGGTCAACTACAGACAGCCTGTATTAAAAACAAATCCACATCATTTTCAAGTGGTTCTAAAGACATGAAAGTAAAAACCTTCTGTGTGCAGCTCCCCCCTCAGCCCCACCTAATATGTACGTGACCCCTTTTTACGATCCAGTGATCCTTGGCTCTCTCCGGTCTCTCTCTCCTCATTGGTTGAGCCCTTGGCTTCCATTGTTGTCAATCGCAGCCAGTGAGGAGGGAGCTGGGGGCAGGACCAAGCCACGCTCTGTATGTCTAAGGCTCCATGCACACTGGGGGGTGTTTTGATAATGCTGGTAACGTTAGCTGTGTAAAGTCGCGGTAAAAACGTGAGTTTTTTGCTTTTTATAGCGTTTTTGCATTGGTGTTTTGCTGTGTTTAGCTGCGTTTTCCCGCGTTTCTCCATGTTTACATTTTTTTTACCCCCAAAAATTTTTTTTGGTCAAAAAGATGTCCAAAACCGCTGGTTTGTGGCATGTTTTCCCATGTTTTTCAGCATTAGAGCGTTTTTTACAGCTAAAAAACTCTTCTAGAAACCCACTTCTCCAGCCAAAAAATGTTGATTCCAGTCTATGTGTGTATGGACACATAGGATAACATGCTGGGGGGTTACTAGCTGAAAAAAAAAATGTCAAAAGCCAAAAACGTCCCGTGTGCATGAGGACCTATGGACATATAAGGCTGCCATGGGAGCAAGCACAATTTTGGCCATATTCAACATATTTCAAAATATATTTCAATAAATATATATATATATATACACACTGCATGTTGAAATGCGTTTTTAATACAAAATATAGGAAAAATATTTTTAATAATATATTTTTTTAAATATATTATTCAAATTTTTTTTACATATAAAAACAGTAATTTTAACATATATTTTTACATATATTTGCAAATTTGTATATGTATATATATATATATATACACACTGCATGTTGAAATGCGTTTTTATTACAAAATATAGGAAAAATATTTTTAAAAATATATTTTTTTAAATATATTCTTCAGATTTTTTTTACATATAAAAACAGTAATTTTAACATATATTTTTGCAAATATTTCCAAATTTGTATATTTATATATATATATATATATATATATATATATATACACACTGCATGTTGAAATACGTTTTTATTACAAAATATAGGAAAAATATTTTTAAAAATATATTTTTTTAAATATATTCTTCAGATTTTTTTTACATATAAAAACAGTAATTTTAACATATATTTTTACAAATATTTCCAAATTTGTATATGTATATATATATATATATATATATATATATACACACTGCATGTTGAAATGCGTTGTTATTACACAATATAGGAAAAATATTTTTAAAAATATACTTTTTTAAATATATTCTTCAGATTTTTTTTTACATATAAAAACAGTAATTTTAACATATATTTTTACAAATATTTCCAAATTTGTATATATATATATATATATATATATATATATATATATATATACAAATTTGGAAATATTTGTAAAAATATATCTTAAAATTACTGTTTTTTTATGTAAAAAAAAAATCTGAAGAATATATTAAAAATATATATTTTTAAAAATATTTTTCCTATATTTTGTAATAAATTTGCATTTCAACATGCAGTGTGTATATATATATATATATATATATATATATATATATATATATACACACTGCATGTTGAAATGCAAATTTATTACAAAATATAGGAAAAATATTTTTAAAAATATATATTTTTAATATATTCTTCAGATTTTTTTTTACATATAAAAACAGTAATTTTAACATATATTTTTACATATAATTGCAAATTTGTATATATATATACACACTGCATGTTGAAATGCGTTTTTATTGCAAAATACTGTATAGGAAAAATATTTTTAAAAATATATTTTTTTAAATATATTCTTCAGATTTTTTTTACATATAAAAACAGTAATTTTAACATAAATTTTTACATATAATTGCAAATTTGTATATATATATATGTATATATATATATATATATATATGTATACACACTGCATGTTGAAATGCGTTTTTATTACAAAATATAGGAAAAATATTTTTAAAAATATATATTTTTAAATATATTCTTCAGATTTTTTTTACATATAAAAACAGTAATTTTAACATATATTTTTACATATAATTGCAAATTTGTATATGTATATATATATATATACACACTGCATGTTGAAATGCGTTTTTATTACAAAATATAGGAAAAATATTTTTCTTGTTCAAACAATTTTATTAATAAAAGAGCAGAGTGGAACAAACAAGGAGACATTGTTAAAGTACAATGGACATGGAAGTGACAATAGGATATATATAAAAAAAAAAATGAATGAGATGCACAATACAATACAAGTGTCCATATGCTACTAGCATAAACAGGTAGATAAAAGTTGACAATAACAGACAGTATTGTTCCAGCCAATCAAGGTAATGTCTCCCGAATGCATTAAAGAAATAGGGGGAAATTTGAAGGGGGGGTCAAACCGGGGTGGAAGGGGGGAGAGGGAAAGTGGAACAACAACCATGACTCCATGAATGTTCAACAAGTTTACAACCGCCCTTACGCGCTACGTACAAAGGGCTATTGAGTATATCCAAAGCGCATAGTATACAAATCAGGGGAGAAGGAGTGATTCGTCTAAGTTAGGGGGGAGAAAGCGCTCTACCCATGGGCTCCATATGCGTAAGAATTTAGGGATCGTGTCAAGAATAGTGGCTTCCACCTTTGCATGTATCATGGCTTGTGTTGTTCTAGTTTTGACAGCCGCGATACTTAGGGTGGGGGATTTCCAGGATTTTGCTATAACCTGCTTAGCCGCCGTTGTAACTTGCATGATGAGCCAGAATTGCGAATTGGAGATGCCAGGGGGGCATAGATTAAGTAGGGCTATTGATGAATCGGGTTGTAGGGTGGTAGTGCTAAGTGTAGATATCATGGTGAAGATTTCACCCCAAAAGGTTCGGGCTATTGGACAGTCCCACCACATATGGTAATGCGTTCCTGGGTCCGTACAGCCTCTAAAACAGTTGGGAGAGTAATTAGGGGTAAATTTTGCTATTCTCGCCGGGACTAAGTATCATCGGGTTAAGACTTTATAATTTGTTTCCAATGCTACAATGTTCTGTGAGGATGATTTTGTGTTGGCCCAAATGCGATCCCATTCAGACGGGTCAAATGTCTTTCCTATATCCGCTTCCCACTTATGGGTATACAAAGGGGGGGACGTGGTAATCGAAGTAGAGAAGAGCGAATATAAGCAGGAGATAAGCCCACGTCTATGAGGGTCTTTGTAACACGCTCGTTCAAAGATAGACATGGTGTCTGGCCGATTGGGTATTGTGGTATAGGGAGCGTAAAAGTGTTGTAGCTGCAAGTATCGGAATATCTCGGAGGCTGGGAGGCTATGCGTTTCCCGCAGCGTGGCAAAGGATTTAAACTTATTTCTCTGTAGGAAATGATGTGTACGGAGTAAATTAGAAGAGGACCAGGCTTTAAATTAAAGGGGTGTCTGCCAAGCTGGGGGGAAAGCTGGGTTTTGCAGGAACGAGAGCATAGGATTATGTGGTGATTGGAGAAGATATCAGGTTTTCAGTTTGTCCCATAAGGATAGAAAGTGAGAAGTGATGGGGTTGGTTATAGAGCGGCGATCCATCGACCTCAACCAGAGTAAGTTTGCGGTAGATAAAGGGTCACATTCTATCGATTCAAGCGCAACCCATTGAGGGATTTCAAAAGTTGCATGGTACTTAGGCAACTGGGCTAAGTGCGCTGCCTGATAATATTTGCTAATGTCAGGTAGGCCCAGACCTCCACTGAGCTTGGGGCGATAGAGGGTGGAGCGAGGTATACGAGGGCGAGTATTGCCCCATACATAGGAATAGATGCGACGCTGCAATGTGCGGAGGTAATGAGGAGGTACTGGGACAGGGAGGACTCTAAACAGATATAGAATTTTTGGGAGGATTTACATCTTGATAACTGCTATTCTGCCGAGCCATGCGAGGGGAAGGGAAGACCATTTGGTCAGAAGGGTTGAGAGGTGGTTTAGAATCGGAAGATAGTTAGCTACGTAAAGGTCTGACAATCTAGGAGTCCGTTTGATACCCAGAAGGGATATGATGCTGTGACCATGGGAATGGTAAAATCTGCTGCAAGTGCGACAACTCTAAAGGGGAGAGGGAAATGTTGAGTGCTGTCGATTTATTAGGGTTTACTATTAGGCCCGAAAGCGCGCCAAATGTCTCAAGGAGCCGAAGTAAGGAAGGGGAGGAAGTTAATGGGGATGTAAGAAAGAGCAAGACGTCATCTGCAAAGAGACATAATTTATGATGCGTGCCCCCTATTTCGAGTCCCCTAACATTCGGGTTAGCTCTGATTAAGAGGGCCAGGGGCTCTATTGCCAGGGCAAAGAGCAGGGGGGACAGAGGACAACCCTGTCTCGTGCCTCTGGAAATCGGGAACTGAGCTGATCTGTGCCCCAGATACCTGATTCTGGCCGAAGGTTCTCGATACAGCGAAAAGATCCAGGTTAAGAAGTGTGGGCCAAAACCCCAACGATGCAAAATGTAGGTGAGGTATGGCCATGAAACTGTGTCAAATGCTTTCCGAATGTCTAGGGAGAGGAAACAGGCAGGGATATTACGGGACCTGGCTAAGTTTGCTAGAAGAGATGTACGCCTGATGTTATCTCCTGCTTGTCTAGTTGGGATAAAGCCTACTTGGTCGTTATGAATTAGAGAGCCAATACACAAGTTAAGACGTGAAGATAGGATTTTTGCTAACAATTTAATGTCAATATTAAGAAGTGATATTGGCCTGTAATTGGACCACTGCGTGTCATCAGAGTTCGGCTTTGGGATCATTGAAATGTTCGCTTGCACTGTTTCGTGGTTAAAGGTGTGGCCAGATAGTAGATCGTTAAAAGCATTAGTAAGGATGGGAGTGAGGAGGTGAGCAAATTTCCTATAATAAGTGGCTGAGAAGCCATCCGGTCCTGGGCGTTTCCGTAATTTTAGATTTTTAATAGCGTCTAAGGTTTCAGTAGGGGAAATAGGTCGCTCAAGAGCCGCTAACTGGCACTCTGAGAGTTTCGGGAAGGAAATGGAAGTTAGAAGGGTGTCAGCTTGTGCGGGGTCAAAAGGTGTGGAAGAAGAGTAAAGCTGTGACAAATGTTTATGGAAAGTCTGTAGAATGTGTTCTGGGTTACTAGTGAGGTTGCCAGAGGAGGAGCGAATCCGGATAGGTTTAGTGAGTTGGTCGAGCCTACGAAGTGAGAGGGCCAGGAGTGTATTGGGTTTATTTGCTCTAGTATAATATTTATGTCTAGATCTACGGAGAGAGAGTTCCGCTTGATCTGTGAGAAAAAGATCTAGAGCCAATCTAGATCGCTCCAAGGCTTCACAATTGGCGGGCGTAGCAGCCGCCTGAAAAGTTTGATGGGAACGATCATAGGTTTGCTCCAGTAAGAGACGTTGTTGCCTTTTGGTTTTATTTAAAAAGGATGCTTTACTAATGCAGAACCCTCTCAATACCGGTTTATGCGCTTCCCATAACAGGAGAGGGGATATATCAGGAGACTGGTTAAGAGTGAAGTAGTCTTTTAGGGCTGCTTCAATTTCTAAACAGTGAGCTGGGTTTGCGAGCAGGTTATCGTTAATGATCCAAGAGGATTCGGTGGGAGATGGGGCTGACGAGGCCATAGCCGTGAATACGGCGCAATGGTCAGTCCAAGGGATTGGAATTATTTCAGAGGCCAGAAGCCGAGGGGAAGAGGCGATAGTAATGAAAATATGGTCTATCCTGGAGAATGACTGGTGAGGATGAGAATAAAAGGTGTATTGGCGTTTCGTCGGGTTGAGTTCCCGCCATGTGTCTATCAAAGAATAACGATGTAGTATAGCTTGGAAGGTCTGTTTAGAGGCAGGGATGGGGGATGGTTGAGGAGATTTGTCAAGAAAGGGATATATTACACTGTTAGAGTCTCCGCTAATAATTAGAGTTTCGCGTTTATGGTGGTCTATAACCGAGAGTAAGTGGGAGAGGAATGGTAAGGGGTCTTGGTTTGGGGCGTAATATACTACAATGGTAACATCTGTGTCCAGGAGTTGCCCTACTAATAGGAGGTAACGACCCTCCGGGTCTTTGATTTCGGTGCATAGCGTGAAAGGTGTTGTGCGGTGGAAGGCTATTAGTACCCTCCTGCGCTTGGTGGTGGCAGAAGCTGTATAGACCTGAGTATATCGAGGACCAAAAAACTTAGGAGTGGAGTTGGGAGTGAAATGCGTTTCCTGTAGACAGACCACGTGAGCTTTAAGTGTAGCAAAGGTTCGGAAGGCCTTATTCCGTTTCTGTGGAATATTGAGACCCTGTACATTCAGGGTGAGGATATTTAACAAGCCCATGGATAGAGTGCAAAGCGGTTTGTATAGCGTGGCACTCCCACTCGGGGTGTAGCCTGACGCTTACTGCAGGGGATGAGAGCGTTACGAAGTGTGTTGTGCGAAGTCATGGAGTCATGTTGGAAGGAAGGAGGAGGGGTACGGTATGAGAAAGGTAACAGGTAAGTAGGGGTGTAGAAGGCCATTCGTGGCCTAAAAGGTGGGTTCCCTAAGGACACCCTGAATCAGGGTTGGCCAGGGAACAACGATAGCCCAAGTGTTATTAAATAACCAATAACACAGAGGCTAGGGTGGAGTGTGCAGGTACGCGGACCGTGAGGGTGACAGCTGCGTATTTAATAAATGGTGGCTAGGTCCCGGTAGAAAAAAAAAAGCTGGTGCATAAAAAAGAACATTCAGGAAAATCAGGGGTCCTAGACTCAGGCGGAACTAGTAGTGCTAGTTGGATAACGGTGGTGTAAGGGTATGGTATCTCATACCGCCAGAACCCAGAATCCCAAATATAAACTACAGTGGAGCTCAGGAGGGGGGGTGTAGAACAATCCCCAGATATTGGGGCAACCAAAATTTAACAGGTAAAGGAAGAGTAGATAACTACGGTGGTAACCGCCATGGTGATAACCAAACAAGTACACCTTACGATGCATGTGGCGAAAAAAAAAGGAAAAAGAAAAATAAGCATGGAATATTGTTCAGTCCATGGTATCTCGCGAAGGTAGGCCCGGAGACGAAAAACGTCCCCGCTTGTGGAAATTGAGTTGACCTTCAACTGCACGTGTGGAGAGGGACTTCCGCGGCGAGCAAGATGTGGACCTCCGCTTGGCGCTTTCTGAAGACGTCGCTGGGGAATGTAGTTGCAGGATCCGTAGGGTGTCTAACAGGTCTTCTGGAGTCTTGCATGTGTAATCTCGGGATTGGTATCGGAAACGCACTGCGAAGGGGAAGCTCCACCTATATTGTATAGCGTGGTGTTGGAGTACTTGTAGGTGAGGTTTCATTGCCCTGTGCTTGGAGATGGCTGCGGGGCATAGATCCTGGAACAATTGGTAGGTATGACCTTGGAACTGTAGAGATTCTGCATTACGGGCAGCCTGCAGGAGTTGCTCCCTGGTACGGAAAAAGTGGAGCTTGGCTATAATATCGCGTGGTGGACCATCCGCGCGTCGTGGTGCTAACGCCCTGTGAACTCTATCCAATTCTAATCTGTCGATTGGGATAGCTGGAGCAATTCTGTGTCCCTCAGTAGCAATTCTGTGTCTGTCCCTAAGTAACAATTCTGTGGCCCTAAGTAACGTTTCTGTGGCCCTAAGTAACGTTTCTGTGGCACTAAGTAACGATTCTGTGGCCCTAAGTAACGATTCTGTGGCCCTAAGTAACGTTTCTGTGGCCCTAAGTAACGTTTCTGTGGCCCTAAGTAACGATTCTGTGTCCCTAAGTAACGTTTCTGATTGGACATCAACAATCGTTTCCGGAAGGCCCCGGATACGCAGGTTTGAGCGCCGTGCTCGGTTTTCAAAGTCCTCCAATCGTGTTAATAATGTTGCGTTTTCGTCACGCAGAAGATCAAGGTCATCCGTAAGCGTCTGAAGCGAAGCATCAAGACCATCTACCCTTTGTTCTAGGTCCGCAGTGCGCTGTCCTAGCTCACGGATTTCCCTAGAAAGTGTGGCAGTGATGCGGTCCGAGGTTTGCTTCAAAGCTTTGTGTAGCATTTTTTCAAATCGTAATAAAAGGTCAGTGGGTGTAAGGTCAGGCGTCGGGGCTTGTGCAGGGACATCTGTCTCATTGTCAGACTCACCCTCAGACGTGCAGGGATGGCTGGGCTGTGGATCCTGTAGGGCTGCATATGCCCCTGCTGCTTGCTTGCTTCCACGTGCTGGAGCGGCGGCCATCTTTGTGGAGGCCTTTGCCAAGGCCTCTTTAATAGTTTTGGTCGATGGGGGGACCTGATGCCGGGGTGCCCCTTTAACCATTTTGCTGTTTGTTAAGGGGGGGGGCTGTTATACTGTGCTCAGTCCCCCCTGTTCTCTCTCTCTTCACCGCAACCACGGTATGCTGTGTGCAGCGGTGGGCGGGCTTATGGCCGGCTCACAGTGGGGACACAGTCCCTTGTCAGATTTCCACGGCTGGACGCTGAAGATCCGCCTCAGACCCGGGCGGATCGGACCCCGGGGTGGTTGCCATGGGGATCGGATCCCCCTTGAGTGATTGCAGGCCGGGACCCGCTGCTGTAATGCGCCGTCACCCGACAGGGAGACGGAGCCTCATGGGGACATGTCCGTACTGCCGGCCGCGCATGCGCACTCCCTATATTCAGGAAAAATATTTTTAAAAATATATTTTTTTAAATATATTCTTCAGATTTTTTTTTACATATCAAAACGGTAATTTTAACATATATTTTTACATATATTTGCAAATTTGTATATATATATATATATATATATATATATATATACACTGCATGTTGAAATGCATTTTTATTACAAAATATAGGAAAAAAATTTTTAAAAATGTTTTTTTAAAAATATTCTTCAGATTTTTTTTACATATAAAAACTGTAATTTTAACATATATTTTTACATATATTTGCAAATGCATTCCAAAAATGTAGATTTGCATTTTTTAAAAATATTTTTCATATATTTTGTAATAAAAACGCATTTCCACACGTATATATATTGAAATATATTGAATATGGCAAAAATTGTAGCATTTCAAATATATGTCAATATATTTGTTAAGGATATTTTAAAAATATATTTAAAATATATTTTTCTTCCATGTGGGGGGTATATAGTGGTATCAGTTGATGAGTACACATGTGGGAGAGGTAGATCTATTACAGGTGTAAGGCTGACCATACAATTTTCTGTCCAATTTCTGCCCAATTTTCTTTAGATTCACCTTCAACTATGCAGTGGAAGAGCCTGCCTAATTGGATACAATTGAAAGTGTTGTTAGGTTTGACCTCCTATTACATGGTTTTTGGTAAATCTAAAGCAATTTTCTAAAGAAAATTGTATAATGTATGGCCAGCCTTAGAGATGAGAATCTCTATTCCCTGGGCGGTGCCCCTGTTTTTCTGTTGCTAAAATTTGGAGATCGGTTAAGGAATTACTAGGGATATTTTTCAGACAAAGTTCCCCTCTGGAAACAACAAGGTGCTCTCTATAGTTCCCTGGTCTCCTCCTCCCATGCCTGCCTCCAGGACTTCTCCAGGGTGTCACCCATCCTCTGGAACTCCCTGCCCCAACCCATCAGATTATCACCTACTCTCCTCTCCTTTAGGCGCACCCTGAAAACCCATCTCTTCAGGGAAGCCTACCCCACCCCCTGCTAACTTGCCGTCCTCCTCCACTCCTCCTACCACCCCATCCCCCACAGCTATCTCCTCCTGTGCCACCATCCCCCCCCTCCTAGATTGTAAGCTCCAAGGAGCAGGGCCCTCGAACCCCTTGTGTATTGCATTGTATTGTTATTGTTCTGTCACATGTTCTGTCCTCCTTTGTAATGTACAGCGCTGAGCGAACTGTTGGCGCTTTAGAAATACTGTATAATAATAATAATAATAGGGTGAGCAGTCATATTTTGATTCTCTAAAAAAATTTCATCAGTTACGGGAAAAGTTCTCTCTACCTTTATAAAGCTTTTACTGATATTTTCAACTGTGACATTCATGCTAGGAAAAGATAAGATATTCAACAGATTTCAGTAAATGAGGATGTAGTCTTATCTGGCCATACAAAGGTGTTATTTCCCCAGTATACAAGGTATTATCTCATGGAAATCTGATGAAATGTCCTCTGAATTCCAGAGAAAAACAGTCTAGACAAATTCTGCACTTACAGAAACATGAAAGAGGGTGCAGAGAGATGTTAGAAGGTTACCCTTTGTCTCAGTATCAGTTATTTATTGCTCAGAGGACATATAGAACTCCCTGTTCCCCAATATGGAGCAGGCCTTTGGAAAAGTCCAATTTGTACGAGGTGTGGACAGCCCACTTGGAGATTTCATGAATCTTATCTGGAGATTAGACATGTGCGTTTCGTTTCAATTCATTTTTCAGACAAAAATGTCATTTTTGGAAAAATTGGTCGTATATGAATCTCTGAATGGACATTCGTTAATTCGGATGCACATGACGCCAGCTGATATTGTCCAATCAGCTCATGCCATTTTTTCTTGGTGGGTTGGACTAGCTTCCAAAAATATTGAATCCTTATGATTTGATCATTCAGATTTGAATGAGAAATGGATCTTAATTTCATTCCATTTGTTAATTCAGATGCACATGATGTCAGTTGATATTGTCCAATCAGCTCATGCCATTTCTCTTGGTGGGTTTGACCAGAGTCCAGAAATATTGAATCCTTCCGATTCCTATCCACCCAATTTGATAGTATATTGTATATATAGCAATCTTCAGGAAAAACAGCAACATTTTTGGAATCCACCCAGACCAACGAATGTATGAAGCAAATGCCTTTGGAAAAGTCCAATTTGTACGAGGTGTGGACAGTCCCTCGGAGATTTCATGAATCTTATCTGGAGATTAGAAATGTGCGTTTCGTTTCAATTCATTTTTCAGACAAAAATGTCATTTCTTGGAAAAATTGGTCGTATATGAATCTCTGAATGGACATTCGTTAATTCGGATGCACATGACGCCAGCTGATATTCTCCAATCAGCTCATGCCATTTCTCTTGCTGGGTTGGGCTAGCGTCCGAAAATATTGAATGCTTATGATTTGATCATTCAGATTTGAATGAGAAATGGATCTGAATTTCATTCCATTTGTTAATTCAGATGCACATGACGCCAGCTGATATTGTCCAATCAGCTCATGCCATTTCTCTTAGTGGGTTGGACTAGCATCCAAAAATATTGAATCCTTATGATTTGATCATTCAGATTTGAATGACAAATGGATCTGAATTTCATTCCATTTGTTAATTCGGATGCACATGACGCCAGCTGATATTGTCCAATCAGCTCATGCCATTTTTTCTTGGTGGGTTGGACTAGTGCCCGAAAATATTGAATCCTTATGATTTGATCATTCAGATTTGAATGACAAATGGATCTGAATTTCATTCCATTTGTTAATTCGGATGCACATGATGCCAGTTGATATTGTCCAGTCAGCTCATGCCATTTCTCTTGGTGGGTTTGACTAGCGTCCAGAAATATTGAATCCTTCTGATTCCTATCCACCCAATTTGATAGTATATCGAATATATAGCAAACTTCTGGAAAAACTGCAAAACTTTTGGAATCCACCCAGACCAACGAATGTATGAAGCAAATTCAGAAGATACGAAAGGAATTCCGAAAACAGTGGTAATGAATGTCAATGAATCTGAAAAAAGTTATAATTAAATCAACATTAGTTTGGGGAAATAAATCCAATTTTCAAATTTGTTTGATAATTCAGATTCGAATGACAAATGGATCTGAATTTCATTCCATTCGTTAATTCGGATGCACATGATGCCAGTTGATATTGTCCAATTAGCTCATGCCATTTCTCTTGGTGGGTTTGACCAGAGTCCAGAAATATTGAATCCTTCCGATTCCTATCCACCCAATTTGATAGTATATTGTATATATAGCAATCTTCAGGAAAAACAGCAACATTTTTGGAATCCACCCAGACCAACGAATGTATGAAGCAAATGCCAAAGATACAAAATTAATTCCGAAAACAGTGCTAATGAATGTCAATGAATCTGAAAAAAGTTATAATTAAATCAACTCTAGTTTGGGGAAATAAATCCAATTTTCAAATTTGTTTGATAATTCAGATTCGAATGACAAATGGATCTGAATTTCATTCCATTCGTTAATTCGGATGCACATGATGCCAGTTGATATTGTCCAATCAGCTCATGCCATTTCTCTTGGTGGGTTTGACTAGAGTCCAGAATTATTGAATCCTTCCAATTCCTATCCACCCAATTTGATAGTATATTGTATATATAGCAATCTTCAGGAAAAACAGCAACATTTTTGGAATCCACCCAGACCAACAAATGTATGAAGCAAATGCCGAAGATACGAAAGGAATTCCGAAAACAGTGGTAGTGAATGTCAATGAATCCAAATAAAAAGTTACAACGAAATTAACAAATTAGTTTTTTTCATTTGGTTTCATTCAGATGATCAGGTCAACATAATGAATACGATGAAATGAAATTCTTCAATGAACAAATGTATCCGAAATGAAATGAAAGTTTCTGGTGTGCACATGCCTACTGGAGATGTCCAATGATGACAAGGTATTGGAAAGATCCTGTTCAACATATTAATGCTCTTTATAAATCAAATGTTGTACGTAACCTATACAGGTGCATTTTAGGGCATCAAGAGGTTCCAGAAGATCATGAAAATCTAAAACTTGTAGAACGTTGTTTCTTGCAAGAAAATGGATTGCACAAAAATGGATTTTACCACTTCCACCAAAAGTGGGGGAATAGATTTCAGGAGTCAACCAAAATTTTAAATGAGGACAGCTGACTTTTCAACTTTTCATAAATTTGAGTGGAACGGCTTCGGCTGCCTAGTGTGGTGAGAATATGGAAGATGTTATGAAGTTAGAATTGTTGGATACTTATATAATACTCTGTGTTTTTGTTTCCTTTCTGGACCAGAGGAATGGGACAGATTAGGAAGTGTAATTTTTCTAAATATATAATATTGGGTTCAGTTTTTGTTTTTTTGGATGTGGTTTGCTTTCTGTTGAAATCTTTTTATCTGTGTATGGTTATTGGAAAAAAACAACTTTTTTTAAATCTGTGAAATCTGAATGAAGAAAATACACAAGTCTAATATCACCGATAGCCACTTTGCCTTCATTGGTCAACCATCAAGCATTCAGAGGCTCTGGACTTCTGATGAAGTTCATTACTACTTACCTTACAGTAATCCAAAAATTAGTTGAGACACGTCATGATGAAATGGCAGATGACACATCTATCTAAGTGACATTAAGTAGCTGAAACATTTCCTGTTGACTCGGAGGTTGTTCTGCAATCTTCTTTAGCAACTGCTGGACTCATCATCAGCAGCAGCAGTGGAAGGAGTGAAACAAATAATGTGCAGAGGCGAGTGCTGTTAACTTTTTTATCCATCTAGCTCCCTACATTAATGTGTCCTTAATGCTCAAGGAACTATAGGGTGGGGTCTCCAAACTTTCTGAACAAAGGGCCAGTTTACTGTCCTTCAGACTTAAGAGGAGCCGGACTGTGGCCAGTGGGGTAGAAAATGTCCTGGCATCAATGGGACTGAACATTGGTGTCCATGAGAGGTATAATGTTCCAATGTTGGTGTCCTTGAGAGGAACAGTGTCTCATCATTGGTGTCTGTGAGAGGAATAGTGCCCCATTGTTGGTGTCAGTGGGAAGAATAGTGCCCCAAAATTGGTCTTATTGGCCAGATTAGTGCCCCACTGTTGGTGTCAGTGACAGGAATTATGCCCCATTATTAATGTCAGTGGGAGGAATAGTGCACCATTGTTGGTGTCAGTGAGAAGAATAGTGTCTCATCATTGGTGTCAGTGAGAGGAATAGTGCTCTATCATTGGTTTCTGTGAGAGGAATATTGTCCTATCATTGGTGTCCGTGAGTAGGATAGTGTCCCATTGTTGGTGTCTGTGAGAGTAATAGTGTCCCACTGTTGTGTCCATGAGAGAAATAGTACCCCATTATTGGCGTCAGTGGGAGGAATAGTGCCCCATCATTGGTCTTATTGGTAGGAATAGTGCCTCACTGTTGGTGTCAGTGGCAGGAATTATGCCCCATTATTAATGTCAGTGGGAGGAATAGTGCACCATTGTTGGTGTCAGTGAGAAGAATAGTGTCTCATCATTGGTGTCAGTAAAAGGAATAGTGCCCTACCATTGGTGTCCATGAGAGGAATATTGTCCCATCATTGGTGTCTGTGAGAGTAATAGTGCCCCACTCTTGGTGTCCATGAGAGAAATAGTACCCCACTATTGGCATCAGTGGGAGGAATAGTGCCCCATCATTGGTCTTATTGGCAGGAATAGTGCATCATTGTTGGTATCAGTGAGAAAAATAGTGTCTCATCATTGGTGTCAGTGAGAGAAATAGTGCCCTGCCATTGATGTCCATGAGAGGAATATTGTCCCATCATTGGTGTCAGTGAGAAGAATAGTGTCCCATTATTGGTATCTGTGAGAGTAATAGTGCCCCACTGTTGGCGTCCATGAGAGGAATAGTACCCCATTATTGGCGTCAGTGGGAGGAATAGTGCCCTACCATTGGTGCCCATGAGAGGAATATTGTCCCATCATTGGTGTCAGTGAGAAGAATAGTGTCCCATTATTGGTGTCTGTGAGAGTAATAGTGCCCCACTGTTGGCGTCCATGGGAGAAATAATACCCCATTATTGGCGTCAGTGGGAGGAATAGTGCCCCATCACTGGTCTTACTGACAGGAATAGTGCCCCACTGTTGGTGTCAGAGACAGGAATTATGCCCCACTGTTAATGTCCCCATGCAGGGGCGTACTTGCCGAGAGGCAAATAAGGTGTTTGCCTTGGGTGGCATTTTACAGGGGAGCGGTGCAACTTCCCCCCTCCCTCCCCAGAAGAAGGGATGCTAGTTCTCCTGGGCACCGTGGCTGGGCGGCAGAGCAGAGTGAGGGGAGCTCCGACCCCCAGAAAAAGGGACGCTGGTTCTCCTGGGCAGCAGAGTGGAGTGAGGGGAGCTGTGGGAGTAGTCATGAGACTCCGGGAAGGGAGCCGTTGTAATGGTGAGTCTCTCTCCGGGAAGGGGTTGCGGGGGCCGTGGTGTGTGGGGGGGTCACAGGTAGGGGGACTGGAGGGTGGCTCAGATTTTTTATGTTGCCTAGGGCACCATAAATTCAAAATACACTCCTGACTCGAAGGGCTAGATAAAGGCAAGCATTGCACTGCAGTTTGGATGCCACTGCTATATGGGAATGCTATGTAACCTACCAAAATATTTTTTGATTGTGGCACTAGTCCACACAAATATAAGAAGCTCCTATTCAAATTCCCCTCCATGATATAACTATCGTACTCAGTAATAAGACGCAGGAGTGAGTGGGATCTGCCTTTCCTGGGAGCATGCCTAGACTCTCATTAGCGGGCAGCACAGTGGCTAAATGGTTAGCACTCCCACCTGGCAACACTAGAATCCTTGGTTCGCATCCCAACCACCACACCACGTGCCTGGAGTCTGCATGTTCTCCCTGTGCCTCCGTGGGTTTCCTCCGGGTACTTGAGTTTTTTCCCACACTCCAAAGACATGCTGGTAGGTTAATTGGCTCCTCGCTGTGTTCATTCATAACTGAAGCATAGTAAACTGTGTTTTTTTTTGTGGGGATGGGGGGGTCCTGTTAGGCTGGCTGTATGGGGACTCAGGTTGGCTATAACAGCAGCTCTACCCACTACCACCACCACTAAACACTTACCTGTCACCACTCTTGCTCCAGCGCTGTTGGCAGCTCTGCTCTCCTCTTTTCCTGCATTCACAGGACACAGAGGTAGCAGCAGGAGCTATTGGTTCCTGCTGCTGTCAATCAAATCCTGTGAGGATAGAGCAGGGGGTGGGGCCAAGCCACGCTATGTGTGTCTATGGATTCACACAGCTCAGCTCAGAAGCAAGCCTGTGCCCCCATAGGACACAGCCTGTTATTGGGGCACTTGGAAGGAGTTAAAAGTGCTAATGGGGGACCCCAGAAGAGGAGGTTTGGGACTGTTGTGTGCAATACTATTGCACAGAGCTAATAAGTATAAGATGTTTAATATTTTAGCAAAAAAACAACTGAAGGTTTACAATCATTTCCCCATCACAACCTCTGTAGCAAGCTAAAACTGTTTGTTAAAGTGGAGTTCCACTCACACTGTAAAAAAATACAAATCAGCAGCTACAAAAACTGTAGCTGCTGACTTTTAAAAAGACAGCCACTCACCTGTCCCACGATTCTGTGGTGTCCTCCCCGCAGCCTGTTTCACCTGCCATCTGGTGTTCCAGGCGCCGGCATCTTCAGTGTGGGCACCCGGCTGTGACAGCTTCCAGCTTTACAGCTGGGTGCCCACTGCGCATGCGCAAGATGTGCTGCGCTTCGTCAATGGCCCCGTAGTCTTCTGGGACCTGTCACGTGTCCCAGAAGACTATGGGGAGGGAGGGCAGGAAGACAACTTTTGATCGCCCAGGCGATAGCAGCGGATGTGGGAGCGGGTACCTGTCAATCTCAGGTACCTGCTCCCCCCACTCCCCAAAGGTGCCAATCCTTAATGGGAAGCAGAGGACCAATCTTTAAAGCAGAACTTCCCCTTCTGGCATGAAGTCCGCTTTAAGTTGGCCAAACCCAGCTCACATTTGGAAATTTGAGCTGTGGGTGGCCCTGCCAACACCCCCCAACTACTCAAATTTTGATAGAAGGCGATTGGCGGAAAAAAGTCAGCTGAATAGTGACTGAAGTCAAAAGTATTTTTTTAACAATTTCTTTCTCTATGTCATCTAATTTAATTTCCAGTGTATAATCTTCCTTCCCTTCTCCCTCTAATTGTTTTTTAATACTTATATATTTTATAAACTCACAAGGTTTTTTTTTAGTATTTTCTTTCATTTTATTCTTCCATTTCTATTGCATCACATTGTTTCAAATGAAAATACACTTTCTTTAAGACCACCTTTTTATTTAAAATTAACATAACCTGCTCTGTAAAAGAAATGTATGTTAAAAATGGAACAAAGCATGGAATAAAAATTGTTTTAGCTGTTTCAAAATCAACACCGGTCATGCTATAATGTTTGTTTTCAATTGTTACATAATATCAGCAAAAGAAAGCCTTGTTTCTTCCAGAAAAATATATTTAGTTGCCTTTTTTGCAATATTTCACAATCATTTGTGCCACAGAACAACTAATGCAGTCATTGTCATTTCCTCTCCAAGCCAACTCCCAAGAATCATATGGCCTTGTAAAAAAAAATATTTTTCATCATTTTTTAGAGTAAAATGCAGTCAAACACAAACATTTAGCATTTAAAAATATGCATAGACAACTGCCATTTCTGACATTGTGAAACCAGGACACTGGTTGACAATAAGATCTAATCCTGAGTTTCTAATTCTAAAAAAAACTAGAGAGTCTCAGTCCCACCCCCAAAGTCTGCCTGTCACCTAATTTTGAACACCATTGGCCATTAAGGGAAAAAAGCCACATCTTTAATCCAACTCAAATGCATTACTCTTCATTGGAGATTTTTACCTTGAATGGCACAGAACTCTGAAAGAGATGGCAGTTCTGATCATTACTCTCTGAAAGAGATGGCAGTTCAGAGCAATATCCTCTGAAAGAGATGGCAGTTCTGAGCAATACCCTCTGAAAGAGGTGGCAGTTCTGATCATTACCCTCTGAAAGAGAGGGCAGTTCTGATCAATAACCTCTGAAAGAGATGTCAGCTCTGATCAATACCCTCTGAAAGAGATGGCAGTTCTGAGCAATACCCTCTGAAAGAGATGGCAGTTCAGAGCAATACCCTCTGAAAGAGATGGCAGTTCTGAGCAATACCCTCTGAAAGAGATGGCAGTTCTGAGCAATACCCTCTGAAAGAGATGGCAGTTCTGATCATTACTCTCTGAAAGAGATGGCAGTTCTGATCATTACTCTCTGAAAGAGATGGCAGTTCAGAGCAATATCCTCTGAAAGAGATGGCAGTTCTGAGCAATACCCTCTGAAAGAGGTGGCAGTTCTGATCATTACCCTCTGAAAGAGACGGCAGTTCTGATCAATAACCTCTGAAAGAGATGTCAGCTCTGATCAATACCCTCTGAAAGAGATGGCAGTTCAGAGCCATACCCTCTGAAAGAGATGGCAGTTCTGAGCAATACCCTCTGAAAGAGATGGCAGTTCTGATCATTACTCTCTGAAAGAGATGGCAGTTCTGATCAATAACCTCTGAAAGAATGTCAGTTCTGATGAATACCCTCTGAAAGAGATGGCAGTTCTGATCAATACCCTCTGAAAGAGATGGCAGTTCAGAGCAATACCCTCTGAAAGAGATGGCAGTTCTGAGCAATACCCTCTGAAAGAGACGGCAGTTCTGATCAATACCCTCTGAAAGAGACGGCAGTTCTGATCAATACCCTCTGAAAGAGATGGCAGTTCTGATCAATACCCTCTGAAAGAGACGGCAGTTCTGATCAATATCCTCTGAAAGAGTGTCAGTTCTGACCAAAATCCTCTGAAAGAAGCGGCAGTTCTGACCTGTGCCCTTTGAAAGAGGCCGCAGTTCTGACCAATACCCTCCGAAAGAGTCAGCATACCTTCTGAAAGAGTGGTCAGTTCTGACCAATACCTTTGAAAGAGACAGAGGTTCTGACCAATACCCTCTGAAAGAGTCGGGAGTTTTGATCAACACCCTCTGAAATAGTCAGCAGTTTTGACCAATAGCCTCTGAAAAAGTCAGCAGTTCTGACCTAAACGCTCTAAATTAGTCGGCAGTTCTGATCAATACCCTCCGAAAGAATCAGAAGTTCTGACTAGTAACCTCCGAAAGAATCAGCATACCTTCTGAAAGAGTCAGCAGTGCTGACCAATAACTTTGAAAGAGTCAGCAATTCAGACCAATACCCTCTGAAAGAGCCGGAGGTTCTGACCAATACCCTCTGAAAGAGCCGGAGGTTCTGACCAATACCCTCTGAAAGAGCCGGAGGTTCTGACCAATACCCTCTGAAAGAGCCGGAGGTTCTGACCAATACCCTCTGAAAGAGCCGGAGGTTCTGACCAATACCCTCTGAAAGAGTCAGAGGTTCTGACCAGGGGCGGACTGACAACTCATGGGGCCCCCGGGCAATAGGGGATCATGGGGCCCCTGTGTCCTTGCCCAAACTTAAAAAAGCCTATGAAAAAGGTACCAGGGGCATCTCATGGGGCCCCCTACTGACCCCGGGCCCTCGGGCAGTGCCCGAGTTTCCAAATGGTCAGTCCACCCCTGATTCTGACCAATACCCTCTGAAAGATCCAAAGATTCTGACCAATACCCCCTGAAAAAGTTGGGAGATCTGACTAACACCCTCTTAAAGAGTTTGCAGTTTTGACCAATACCCTCTGAAAAAGTCAGATCTGACCAATACCCTTAGAAAGAATCAGCAATTGTGACCAAAACCCTCTGAAAGACTCAGCAATTCTGACCTAAACCCTCTAAAAATGTCAGCAGTTCTGACCAATACCCTCCAAAAGTGTCAATTATGACCAATACGCTCTGAAAGAGCTGGCAGTTCAGACCAATAGCCTCTGAAAGCTGGCAGTTCTGACCAAGACCCTTTTAAAGAGTCAACAGTTCTGACCAAACCCCTCTCAAAGAGTCAACGGTTCTGACCAATACCCTTTGAAACAGTCGGCAGTTCGGACCAATACCCTATGAAAGAGTTGCCAGTTCTGAACTCTGAAAGCTCTGCTTGTGTACAAAGCCATCAGACTCAACAGCAAGTCAAATATATGTATACTGAGGTCCTTCTGAATTGCTCAAGCTACTCTTAGTTGCTTTTCCATTTACATTGACTTGAATGGGGAACAAAAGCAATACCTTCAATACTTTCTGAGACAGTGACTCAAAACAAGTATGCAGATCAGATGTTTGGACTTCACTTGTTCAATGACTATTCCAGTCTGGTGATCAAAAAATTATTTGAAAGTCCATCTTGGAGAAAAACCTAACCTTCTAATCCCAGGCCCTCTCAAACCCATTCGGTGTGTTTTTACTTGTTTAAATACCTTCTGGGGCATTTTATGTTCATCGAAATCTGCCTTCGGGGTTTCTTGCCCATGTTGTTTCCAGGTGTGGGGGACCAGTAATGCTGCAAATATGCATAGGCCACTTGGTCCCTGAAGGTTCCATTGCATTGACATCATCTTCGCGGGCTGTCCCTTGGATCTTATGGGGACCCTGGTTTTGGACATGCAGGTGGTTATCTGGACCACACCTACTGGGTACTGTGCAAAAGAGAAGACCAAATTGGGGACCAAATTGTTTTGTGACCACAGATTTAGGTAAGTAGAAGAGACATTAAGATAGGGGTTTTGTTGTCACCGATTAATTAGAGGGGGGAGATAAGCAGCCCGGAATTCAGCTTTAATTTGAAGGATCAATATGGTAGCCAAGCATCTAAAACAGCCTTCTCCAACCTTTTTACTCCAGTGGAACCCTTGAAATGATTTTCAGGTCTTGGGGAACCCCTGCTAAAGCCAGGAGGGAATAATGGATGTTGGTGGCTAGTGGGAAGAATGCCCCCCTATAGTCGTGGTCAGAATTCCACCCTTACAGACAGATAAGAAACTCATTGGTGATATGCAGTTGGTCGTTTTGAGTGCCATTGGCCTTGAAATTATGTGTAGCACTACCCCTGAAGGAGCCGCTGTAGATTAACAGGTTTATTCCCAACACAGTGCAGAGGCAGCCAGGCACATAGCAACTGCATTCACATTCACTCCAGCTCAATACTGGGCATTTTCACCCCCTTCCTGCCCAGGCCAATTTTCAGTTTTCAGCATTTTCACTTTGAATGACAATTGCTCGGTCATGCAACATGAAACCTGTATGAATTGTTTTATTATTTTTTCACACAAATAGGGATTTCTTTTGGTGGTATTTAATCACCACTGAGTTTTTCATCCACTGCTAAATAAATGAAAAAAGATTGAAAAATTAGAAAAAAAAAACATGTTTTTCTTTGTTTCTTTTTTTAAACATTTGCAAATAAATAATTTTTCTTCATAAATTTAGGCCAAAATTTATTCTGCTACATTTCTTTGGTAAAAATAATACAAATCAGTGTATATTATTTAGTCTGTAGAAATGTTATAGAGTCCACAAACTAGGGTATATATCTGAAAATCGATCAATTCTAATGTACTGTTGGCCGATCTTATTTTCTAAAGCCCGAAAATGCCAGAACAGAACAAGTACCCCCTAAATGACCCCTTTTTTGGAAAGTAAACAGTCCAAGGTATTTAGTAACAGGCATGGTGAGTTTTTTTAAGTTGTATTTTTTTTGTCACAAAATTTTGGAAAATGAAGACATTTTTTAAAATATTTTTACAATTCTTTTTTTAACATACTTTCACCAGTACAGTATCCTCATATAACTGGTGTGCTGGTGATTAGGAACACTGATAAAAAAATGTTTTTTCAATTTTTAAAATGTTTTTTCTTTTTTCTTATAATTCTTTTTTCTTTTTTTACGATTTTTTTTTTGCCTACTGTACTAATCTGTGGAGGTGATCAGGATTTTTTTTTTTTTTACACACTATGATCACTTTTAACAATGAAAATCATTGTTATAAGCAACTATTTTTTCTGAATACAATCGATTCATTCAATTTGTACTATTGTGATTAGCTGTGATTGGCCACAGCTAATCACATGGAACAAATGGGCTGTGATTGGCTCTGCCTGTACAATGGGATCACTGTGACCAATCACAGAGATCAACACAATAGTACACAATGAATGGCATAAATGGAAGCCATCCATTGGGGTTGATTTACTAAAGGCAAATAGACTGTGCACTCTGCAAGTGCAGGTGCCCCAGAGCTTAGTAACTGAGGTAAAGCTTCCCTTTGCCAAAAATACCCAATCACATGAAAGGAAAATTGAAAAAAAAACAGCATTTTTGCTTGCACATGATTGGATTATAGAAGTCAGCAGAGCTTCTGCTCATTTACTAAGCTCTGTCCCATGGTTCCACCCCCTACCCACCACTGAGCCCTGCCCCATGGTTCCACCCCCTACCCACCTCCGAGCACTGTCCCATGGTTTCACCCCCTACCCACCTCCGAGCACTGTCCCATGGTTCCACCCCCTACCCACCTCCAAGCACTGTCCCATGGTTCCACCCCCTACCAACCACTGAGCCCTGCCCCATGGTTCCACCCCCTACCCACCTCCGAGCACTGTCCCATGGTTTCACCCCCTACCCACATCCGAGCACTGTCCCATGGTTCCACTCACTACCCACCTCTGAGCACTGTCCAATGGTTTCACCCCCTACCCACATCCGAGCACTGTCCCATGGTTCCACTCACTACCCACCTCTGAGCACTGTCCCATGGTTCCACCCCCTACCCACCTCCGAGCACTGTCCCATGGTTCCACCCCCTACCCACCACTGGGCCCTGCCCCATGGTTCCACCCCCTGCCCACCTCCAAGCATGTCCCATTGTTCCACCCCCTACCCACCTCTCGAGCAGCACGTAGGGTGAAGTAATTCATCCTCAAAGATCACAGCAGAGACTCTAAAGTCAGGTCTCAGTTTCTTTCTAATAGCTTACAAACTAAATTCTGCTGGAATAGAAAGTAAAGAGGAAGATTTCAGTGCATCTGTTATGAATTTTAAAGATTAATTTCTCCAGAATGCTTATAGCTGCAGAGGTGACCAAGGCCTTGTTTTATAGTGTTGTTACTGCTTGTGCAGAATAGGTTCACATTAAGAACACTTTGCAACTTATGAAAACTTATAGGGAGCTGCAGGCTTTGTATGCGTTCTTGAAGTTAAAATCTTACAAAGCCCCAAAAAAGCAATTAAACAAACAAGATCCAGAAGCATTGCAGTTTTCTCATAAAAGTAAAGGACATTTATGTGATGTATAAAATTAAGATCCTGAAAACGCTTTTTTTTTGCTGGGTTTCCACTTTGAACATAAACCGAGTTGAATTTATGGCATAGAAGGTGGCAGATAGCTGATTTTACTTCTCAGTCGTGCTGTATGGTTTGTAAGGTGAAAGTTTAACTTTGCTCTTCAGTAGAATAAATACAATACAAGCAGTCCAGCTTTCTGGTTGGCTCACCATTGCCTATTTCTGGCACCACTGCCATGCAAGTCACAACTGAATATTTACAGTACATCTTGAGTTTTATTGTCCAAAGGCCTAGACCGGCCTTTACTGACCTTTTCAACACTTGAACCCTTGAAATAACTTTCTGGTCTCAGAGAAACTCTGCCAAAACTACTATATCTGCAACTCATAATACATTAGTGTGATGGTCAGTTGGAAGAATGCTTCTTACACCAGTGGTTATTGAGAAGATCTACCCCCTTACGGATAGCTAAAAGATCAATGGTGTCAGTGGTAACTTATCTGAGAGGCAGAAATTGTTCATTGCTCAGGAAACCCCTAGTAACCTTTGGAGGAACCATAGGGTTCCATGGAATCCTGGTCTAAACCAACTGGAATGCTGAATTCAGCACGTAATGTTGTATCTGGTGCTTTCTTAAACTCAGGACTTAGAGATCTCAAGTATACTGTACAGATAACATTATTTGGTGTCTCATGGACATTATCGCTACCAAATCCTAATTTTCAAAGTCAATCAAGAAGGCATAGTTATTGTGGCAGCAAATCCAAAGTAGGTTTTGCTGGTGGAAGCACTACTGCGTACCATGAGTCACCAGTACATTTTGATTTATAACAATGCCATGACCACAAACCAAACAATCATAGAAAGGTGGAGATGACAGTTGGCAGAGAAGGCCGCAAATGACAGGGTTGGACAGAGTTTGTATAACTTGGTTCACACACATCAATGAGAAGACTAATTTTCCAAGTAAACAGTTACTTGCAGCCAACTAGTTGAAAGCACTTTTATACAGCTTACATAGAATAAAATACTAATATTCCAGAAGGTTCCAACTTTCTTTAGCTCTTAAAAAACATAGTTTTATAGCTTGTATCTGAGTAAAGATCTTGTATACAACCTCAAAAGTGAAGAGTGGAAAGTCAACCACATTCTGAAGAATTACTGATCTTCAGATAATTAGATAAGATCTCCACAATTATAGAACCGTTAGAAGGTCTTGCTTCTAGATTACCCAAAAAATAGTGCTCCTGAAGGGAAAATAATCTGTCATGAGACTAATCTCGTACCATGTTCATCCAGGCTCAGTCAGGTAAATTGAGACTCTTGGTCAGAAAGAGACCCGGGAGTTCCCAGACTGTAGGCGTGTTTTCCTTGCTCTTCACTAAATGCAGTTTCAAAAGCTGAAAGGATGGATCTTCTCAAGGACTCTTTAAAATCCCTGCCCAGAAAGACATAGAGGAAGGGGTTTAAGCAGCTGTTAAAGAAAGCCAGACTGGTAGCTAAGGGACTTCCAATAAGAACAGCTGATTTTAGCCCTTTATTGTCCCAGTGGTGCATAACAACTTCCAGTACAGAGAGGATGTGATATGGGAACCAGCAGAGGAAGAAAGCAACCACAACAGATGCCATGACTTTGAATGGCCGGCTGGACCACGAAAGAAGGCTTCTTCTCAACTTCAAAGCCATCAAAGAATAGAAAACTAAGATAAGTCCAAAGGGGAGCAGGAACCCAAAAAGAAACCTTACAGATATCATTACTTGGTGTCTCATGTTCCTCAAGGCTACTACCTCCAAGTCATCAAAGTCGGTGGAGAAGGCGTAGTTATTGTAGCAATGTGTGACATTGTTGTCATTGTCCCGTATGGTGTCCCGAAAGGCCAAGTAGGGAGAACAAAGGATTAAAGCTGCCAGCCAAACAGAGAGGGCGATAGCGGAAGCCAGTCTTGGAGTCCTATGGTTTTGGGCCCATACGGGTCTGACCACGGAGACACAACGGTCAGCACTGATAACAGTAAGCAGGAAGACACTCGCAAACAAATTCAGGAAAGCGATGGTGCTGTTCAGCTTGCACAGTAGAGTTCCAAATGGCCAGTTGAAACCCAGAGCTGTGTAGCTGATGCTCAAGGGCAAAAAAAAGGTAAAAATGAAGTCAGCGATTGCAAGATTCAAAAACCAGACTGTATTGACTGTTCTCTTCATCTTAAACCCAGCAATCCATATCACCAAGCCATTTCCAGTGGTTCCCAGGAGAAAAGCTATGCTGTATATAATGATGGACAGGTAACGGAGTGTTTTATCAAGTTCCAAGGGTATGTCCTCCCCTGTCAAATATTCCTCTTCTTCCTCCTCAGCCTGTAAGGCCAGGGGGTCTGGGGAGAAGGACTGTAAAGTCGAAGTTTCCATGTTAACCAGCCCTGAAAGACAAACATTTAATGTTGATTATTTGTTCAGAAAGGAAAGATTATAGATCTTAGTATTTAGATACTTTTTAAAGTAGAAGGCAAATCAAAACTCCTACCCCCATTCTAAGCCTATTCTATCTACCCTGTAGAAGGAAAGATGCCTGTATAGACCTATTCAAAAGTCGCTCTGATACGGTCACATGACCAGGTCCCAGCGCCAGCTTCAGTGTAGAAGAAGGACAGCCAACATTGGATGCCCCATTGTACTTCTATGGGTGATGTCACCACCCAGCAGGGCCAGGACAAGGCTGGGCAGAGGGGCGGCTGCCCTGGGTACTGTGGTATTATGTTTGGTGGGGGGGGGGCCATGAGGAGATTGGGGGAGCGGATTTGTGTTGGGAGTGGAATTTTTTGGGGGGCAGCAGCGAGTAAGAATTTTTCTAGGAGGGGAAATTTAGTGAGGTGTGCCAGGAGGGGTGGTTTGGGGGGATTTATGTTGGGAGGGGGGGAAGAGGATTTGTACTAAGAGGGGAAATTTTTTTGGGGGGTGGGGATTTGTACTAGTAGGGATGATTGGGGGCAGGGGCGGACTGACAACTCATGGGGCCCCCGGGCAATAGGGGATCATGGGGCCCATGTGTTCTTGCCCAAACTCAAAAAAGCCTATGAAAAAGGTACCAGGGGTATCTCATGGGGCCCCCTACTGACCCCGGGCCCTCGGGCAGTGCCCGAGTTTCCAAATGGTCAGTCCGCCCCTGATTGGGGGTATTTGTGCTAGGAGGGGAACTTTGGGGGGACTTATGCTGGAATAGGGGATTAGGGGAGGATAATTTGTGCTGGAAGGGGGGGATTTCTGCTTTGAAGGGAAAACTGAATGGTAGGGGATTTGTTCATTGTTTCCCCTCTCTCTTTTTTTCTTCAACTTAGTAAGATGTGCATTTGTGTACGTTTTTAGTGCATTTGGGTGCATTTGGGTACATTTTTCATGTGTTTTACTGTGTTCCAGTACAGTTCAGTGCAGAAAAAATGCTGCATGTTCTACTTTTTGTTCTGGAAGTCTCCCCATGATAGTCCTATGAGGCTGCACGACCCCTGACCCTCTGTCTGGACAGTGCTGATTGGCCCTGTGCTGATCACATGCACTCTCCCAAAGAAAAAAAACCTCACACCAACTCACAGCAATACACACCAAACTGAAAATGTGCAGCTTGCCCCCAAGGCTCTGTTCTATCAGCAGATGGCTTGGGGACAGTAGAAGAAGGGAAGGATCAGAGAAGACAGGATCAAACATCTTTTTTACACAATGCAGAGTATTAACCCCTTAGGTTCCACAGTGAGTGTATCAGGCACACTTGACTGCATCTAGACTCATTTTACTATATAAAAAGGAAGGAACAAAGGGAAAGAGATCCCAATGGTCAAGAGGTCCCAATGAGGACAAACTGCGGCTTAGAAAAAACAATTCAACCGTTTATTGCAAAATATAAAATTAAAAATTACACAAAAATGAATTAATTCAGACCCAACCACCACCAACAGAAAGATGCATGAAGGTTAGAGACAACGTGGCTATCCAGGGTGACAACCAACGCTGAGAAGTCCCGGCACCTCAGATGGAAAGAATATCAGCGGGGACCATACGGTGAATATCCACACTATCCTATTCACCGCATGGTACCGTATATCTTTCTGAACTGCAGTCTGTCCTCATTGGGACCCCTTGACCATTGGGATCTCTTTCCCTTGGTTTCTTCCTTTTAATATGTTATGATTGGTTCCGAGGACACAACTTTGTGTAACTCACAAGTGAGTCGGTTAGAATGATATACAATTATTTGGGATTATCCTTTTTGGAACCCTGCTGTTGATAATTCACCACTATTTATGGTTTAGGGCAGCGGTTCTCAACCTGTGGGTTGCGACCCCTTTGGGGGTCGAACAACCCTTTCACAGGGGTTTCCTAAGACCATCTGAAAACACATATTTCCGATGGTCTTAGGAACCGAGACACCGCTCCTCTATCAGTCTCCAGGCGGGTCCGCTCACATGCAGATACGTCCACATTTCCCTGGACCACGATGTGTGCGCGGGATGACATGCCGCCCCTGTCATCTGGCCACATCCCCGGGATCACTCAACAGCTCCTTGCCAGTGATTGGCCGCCGGAACTGTAGCTCAGGAGAGGCACACAGGCGGCCAATCACCGGCGAGGAGGTGGAGCTTGGAGAGGTGGAGCCGAGCAGCAGCGCGAAGATCAAAGAAGATCGAGCGAGGGAGCGGCCGGAGAAGGAAGACAGCTGACAGGTAAGTGTCTGTAGCCTGCAGATGGTGCTGCTGCAGCCAGGTATGCTGGCTGTAGATGGGAGAGGGAGGGAGCGAGCCCAGGCTGGAGCAGGAGTCAGCAAGGTAAGTATCATTGGTGTCAGTGGGAGGAATAGTGCCCCATCATTGGTGTCACTAATACCAATGATGGGGCACTATTGCTCCCACTGACACCAATGATGGGGCACTATTTCCTCTCCCCACCCCCACTGACACCAACAATGGGGAACTATTCCTCCCCCCACTGACACCAACGATGGGGCACTATTCCTCCCCCCCACTGACACCATCGATGGGGCACTATTCCTCCCCCCCACTGACACCATCGATGGGGCACTATTCCTCCCACTGATACCAATGATGGGGCACTATTCCTCCCACTGATACCAATGATGGGGCACTATTCCTCCCCACTGACACCAATGATGGGGCACAATTCCTCCCCACACTAGTATCAATGATGGGGCACTATTCCCCCCCCCCCCCACTGACACCAACGATGGGGCACTATTCCTCCCACTGATACCAACAATGGGGCACTATTCCTCCCACTGATACCAACGATGGGGCACTATTCCTCCCACTGACACCAATGATGGGGCACTATTCCTCCCACTGACACCAATGATGGGGCACTATTTCCTCCCCCCACCCCCACTGACACCAACAATGGGGAACTATTCCTCCCCCCCACTGACACCATCGATGGGGCACTATTCCTCCCCCCCACTGACACCATCGATGGGGCACTATTCCTCCCACTGATACCAATGATGGGGCACTATTCCTCCCCACTGACACCAATGATGGGGCACAATTCCTCCCCACACTAGTATCAATGATGGGGCACTATTCCCCCCCCCCCCACTGACACCAATGATGGGGCACTATTCCTCCCACTGATACCAACGATGGGGCACTATTCCTCCCACTGATACCAACGATGGGGCACTATTCCTCCCCCCCACTGACACCATCGATGGGGCACTATTCCTCCCACTGATACCAATGATGGGGCACTATTCCTCCCACTGATACCAATGATGGGGCACTATTCCTCCCCACTGACACCAATGATGGGGCACAATTCCTCCCCACACTAGTATCAATGATGGGGCACTATTCCCCCCCCCCCACTGACACCAACGATGGGGCACTATTCCTCCCACTGATACCAACAATGGGGCACTATTCCTCCCACTGATACCAACGATGGGGCACTATTCCTCCCACTGACACCAATGATGGGGCACTATTCCTCCCACTGACACCAATGATGGGGCACTATTTCCTCCCCCCACCCCCACTGACACCAACAATGGGGAACTATTCCTCCCCCCCACTGACACCATCGATGGGGCACTATTCCTCCCCCCCACTGACACCATCGATGGGGCACTATTCCTCCCACTGATACCAATGATGGGGCACTATTCCTCCCCACTGACACCAATGATGGGGCACAATTCCTCCCCACACTAGTATCAATGATGGGGCACTATTCCCCCCCCCCCCCCACTGACACCAATGATGGGGCACTATTCCTCCCACTGATACCAACGATGGGGCACTATTCCTCCCACTGATACCAACGATGGGGCACTATTCCTCCCACTGATACCAACGATGGGGCACTATTCCTCCCACTGATACCAATGATGGGGCACTATTCCTCCCCACTGACACCAATGATGGGGCACTATTCCTCCCACTGATACCAATGATGGGGCACTATTCCTCCCCACTGACACCAATGATGGGGCACAATTCCTCCCCACACTAGTATCAATGATGGGGCACTATTCCCCCCCCCCACTGACACCAATGATGGGGCACTATTCCTCCCACTGATACCAACGATGGGGCACTATTCCTCCCACTGATACCAATGATGGGGCACTATTCCTCCCACTGACACCAATGATGGGGCACTATTCATCCCACTGATTCCAATGATGGGGCACTATTCCTCCCACTGACACCAATGATGGGGCACTATTCCTCCCACTGACACCAACGATGAGGCACTATTCCTCCCACTGATACCAACGATGGGGCACTATTCCTCCCACTGATACCAATGATGGGACACTATTCCTCCCACTGACACCAATGATGGGGCACTATTCCTCCCACTGATACCAATGATGGGACACTATTCCTCCCACTGACACCAATGATGGGGCACTATTCCTCCCACTGATACCAATGATGGGGCACTATTCCTCCCACTGACACCAATGATGGGGCACTATTCCTCCCACTGACATCAGTGATGTGGCACTATTCCTCTCACTGCAAAATTACAGTTATGAAGTAGCAACAAAAATAATTTTATGGTTGGGGGTCACCACAACATGAGGAACTGTATTAAAGGGTCGCAGCATTAGGAAGGTTGAAAACCACTGGTTTAGGGCATCACAGTTTTTATTTTTGAGACTCATTTTACTGTTGTGGGTTTAGTAACACTTTCATACATGCCACAGAATGGGTGTACCACCCTGCATCTATTTTTTGCCCCCTAGCCTCTCGGCGCCCAGGGCGTCTGCCTCTCCTGCCCACCCCTTGTCCCGGTCCTGCTTCTGAGTTAAGAATACATACTGGAACAGAATTTTGTTTTTTTAACCAAAAATTAGTCTCACTGTAAATAAACCCGATCCTTACCCCCGTCTGCATTCTGCAAACACAGCTAATCGTCTATCATCATCATCATCTATTCACAGTTTTTGAAAATGTTGAACCTGCAAATATTTAAAGAACAGCTTCTGTTTCTTCTTTGTATTTCTCGGAAAATAAATGCTATTTCTAGACAATTTGAAAATGTGTGGTCAGTTTGACTGATTTTAGGTAGATTCCATTAAGTTTTAAGTAGAACTAAAGGAAAAACTTTTTTTTTTTTGTTTAAATTTTAGATAGACTAAGGGAGGGTTATAACCCCCAGGGCTGTGGATAAGGGGGTAACCCTGGTCCTCTTTTTTTTATTATTATATAAAATGGAAAAAAACATCAGCTATAAAAATATTTCATATATTCTCCAATAACCCCAAACCTTTCCCCTATCCCTCCCTCCCCCTCTACCCGTCCCCCTCTACCCGTCCCCCCATCCACATCCTTCCTCCATCTAATTCTTCTCTCATGCCTATCTGTCTCCATCAAGTTCTTCTCTTACATGAATTTACCATAGTAACTCTCTTCAAGTTTCTAGACTTCCCCCTTTACTCTAATCAATTCTGTATATATTTCCAAGGTTTTGAATTTTATCCAGCTGCACCATATTTTCCTAAATTTTTCCATTTTATCCTCTTCCATACGGCACAATTCCTCCATTCTATAGATACAATCCACTCTATCTATCTCTCTGGTCCTCTTGTACGGGGCCCAGGCCAGCAGGGGGACCCAGGCAGGTGAATCAGATGTGGGCAGTGAGGGAGATTGAGATGGGGGGGCAATTACTGGAGCTGATCCTCTGTATGGCTTTCTCTACAGCTGCTGCAGAGAGAGACATACAGGGGATGGGTTCCAGTAGTTGCCCCCCCCACCCGGTGCACCCATTGCATTCCCTGTGCACCAAATGTTTCCCCCTGTTGCCCAGGCCCCCGTGTGCCCCCACCCCTGCAGTGCTGCCAACTTCCCTCTTCTCCTTCCCACCAGCAGCATATGTCACATTTCCCAGCCACTTCCTTCCCCGAATGGACACAATGAGTGATTAACACAGATGACTCACTGTGTTCATTCAAACTGAAGTATAATAAACTGTGGGGGGGAGGGTTTTGGGGGGAGGGCCCTAGGAAGGTGGGAAGAGATGGCCACTGCCTCTTCTGGGAGATAGAAAACCCAAAAGCGGCTCCAAAGGCTGTTTCTGCTTTAACCCCTTGTCCACCAACTTATATTTCTAAATATCCTGGTATTTAAGAGGTTAAAGCAAGCTCACAGTTGCTGCTGTCAGCCTTGTATGAGTTTTTTCAGTCATCATTTTTACGGGTCTCTGAAGGTGTGCCCAATGCCCCATCCCCCCCCCCCCCCCGCTGCTGACACCCATGGTGGTTCCCATTCCCTGATTTCCCCTGCAACTGTTGAACCCAGAATCAATACTACATCACTTCTGGGTTCATGCCTCAACTACTGTAGTCGGGAGGCAGCTAATCAAGCACAATTAGCGCTTGATTAGGTGCAGTGGAGGACAGAAGAGAGGTTAGTGGTCTAATAAACCCCTGATGTATCCAAAAAGAGGACCTGTCACCTGCTATCGCATAGAGGTTTTGTTAGCTATAAGATCAAATGTAGGGGGGGGGGGGAATGAACTACAGTAAAATAAATAACACCAATAAAAGTATATATATATATCGGTATATAAACTTTAGATTGATATTTGCAAGGCTTTTTTCTCAAATAATAGGTGTGCAGGTAATCACTCCTCCTGGGTTGCCCCTTGTCTCTGCCCCCTACCCACCTCCGAGCACTGTCTCTTGGTTTCACCCCCTACCCACCTCCCAGTACTGTCCCTTTTACAGAATACAGAACCAAGTATCATTTTGCCATGCTAAGTAATTTGTATGGAATTTGGTAATGCTAACAAGAAAGGCTGTAAAATAGACCCCCCAAGCAACAGTAGACCCCCCCCCAGAAACAGCAGATCCCTCCAGCAACAGTAGATCTTCCCAGCAACAACAGACCCTCATCAACATTAGTAGATCTATTGGCAGCCAGCAGCAGTATACCCCTCCCTCAACAGGAGATCCTTCCAAGCAACAACTGAACCCCTCCCAGCAACATAAAGCCCCCACACCAACAATAGACCCGCTCACAACAATAGATCTCCAGGAGCCAGCAACAGTAGACCCACCAGCAGCTTTTGTCATTACATACAGTGCTGGAGGTGCTAGAATTGCGTTCCCACGCATTCCTGCTGGAAAAAGCCCTGGTATATATATATATATATATATATATATATATATATATATACAGGGGCGGACTGACCATTGGGGAACTCGGGCTCTGCCCGAGGGCCCGGGGTCAGTAGGGGGCCCCATGAGATGTTCCTGGTACCTTTCATAGGCTTTTTTGGGTTTGATTTGAGTGTGGGCAAGGACACAGGGGCCCCATGATCCCCTATTGCCCGGGGGCCCCATGAGTTGTCAGTCCGCCCCTGTATATATATATATATATATATATATATATATACATCAGTCTAAAGTTCCTATTAGGAAGCCAGTCCTGAGCAAAGATGTACAGACAATGCTGGGAAAAAAAAAATACAGTACATGTGGGTGTGAAGTAGCTGTAAATAGGCTGGAGGAGATAAGAAACACTGTCATTCAAGATGATGAAGTATATTCCTCTTGCACGTCATAAGTGGTTAAAGTATTCTAATGTGTAAAAAAAAGAAAACATAAGAGAAAAAGAAAAAGAAAAGAAAATGAATATTGTTATTATTATGATGATTAATATTATTTAATCCATTATTATAATATGTGTTATATTGTATTTATTTAATATAAAATAGTACAGTATTTATACTTAATACAAAATAATATCTATTTAATAATATATATAAGCCATGACAAAGGTGAACACGCAGGGGAGACGTTTTATTTCTTTATATTTAATGCCATATTTATATTACATGCTTTTTTTTAAAAATAATAATAATTATTATTATTATTATATAATTAAATGATTTTAATGAAATAATGTTGCACCCCATAACCGGTTAACGCATGGTTAAAAGAAAGCTGCAATGACATTCAGCTACACAACATGGATAAGGTACGTTTCCAGCATGCCAACAAGTTTGTTTCAAAGTGCCTGTGGTCATCACATACCTGATAAAGGGTCCCTGCGCAGTCCCAAACCGCTGCTTCACTATCAGGGGCGGACTGACAACTCATGGGGCCCCTGGGCAATAGGGATCATGGGGCCCCTGTGTCCGTGCCCAAACTCAAAAAAGCCTATTAAAAAGGTACCAGGGGCATCTCATGGGGCCCCCTACTGACCCCGGGCCCTCAGGCAGCGCCCGAGTTTCCAAATGGCCAGTCCGCCCCTGTTCACTATGTGACCATGCCAGGGGTGGACCCCACTGGCAGGTGCAAGCACACAATGGGATCCTTCAGGATGGAGAGTGGTGGAAGGGTCCAGTAAATATGTCACATTTACCAGCTCCTTCCTTTCCCGAATGATCACAATGAGTGATCAGGACCAATCACTCACGGTGTTCATTCATAACTGAAGCACAGTAAATTGTGTTTTTTGGTGGGGCCCTGTCAGGTTGGCTGTATGGGGCCCCGTGGTTTCTAACAGCAGGCCTGATTAGTGTAACTCCCAGCCAGAGTCAGCTAGCACCAGATTGCCCGCCACTCACAGTCCCACTATAAATCAATGATCGCTGCCATTAGTATAGCGTCTTAGCTGTGTAAATTCCAGTATATATCCCATAGTTTGTAGACGCTATAACTTTCACATAAACCAATAAATATACTTTTTTTACCAAAGATATGTAGCAGAAACAATTTATGAAAAAATTAGATTTTTTCTATTTTTTTTTATCAGATATGTTTTATAGAAGAAAGAAATAATTTATGAAGAAATTAGATTTTTTTCGATTGTTTTTCTATCAGATATGTTTTATGGAAGAAAGTTGAAAATATCCTTTTTTCCCAAACTTTTGGTCTTTTTTCATTTATATAATAAAAAAAAAAAAAGTGCTGAACAAATACCACCCACGAAAAAGCTCTAACTGTGTGAAAAAAAAATGATATAAATTTCATATGGGTACAGTGTTGCATGGCCGAGCAATTGCCAGTTAAAGTTGAATCGCAAAAAACGTCCCCGGTCATGAAGGGCGTAAATCCTTCCGGAGGTCAAGTGGTTAAAGTGTTTCATCTAGAATGTAGTTTGTGGTTTTGGATCATTCAAAAATATATACGACAAAGTATCAGGTGGTTCTTTTTTTTGCACTTTCCTTAAATTTTCTGGGAAAAAATAATAATAATAATAATTGGGTAAGATCTAGAGTTGCACCAAGCCGTAGAATGAGCCATACATTGAAATGAAGGGGTTTGCCGGTCTCTTACCTGTATAGGAATGGCCTTCCTTCTTCGTCTTGTCCTCCCGGATCTGGATCTCCGGCACAAAGACTCAGCTGGAATATGGAGAAGCGGCTCTCTTTGTGAATCACAGCTGCTCAGCCCCTTCCAGATGTAACCCCTTCCCTTCTGGAAACCACAGAGGAAGAGTGCGGCTGTTCTGCCCGGAGGATAATGACGGGAAGTTTTCTGGATGTTCCCATGGGACCGATATTTCGGGATGCACACCGTTGAATATTGTCCATCATACTTTTCTCCTTTGCAGTAACAGTTACATTTTTAGGACAAGCTTTCCGGGGTTTCTACCCCTTCTTCTCAGTCCAAGCCAGGGGCGGTCTGACCATTTGAAAACTCGGGCACTGCTCGAGGGCCCGAGGTCAGTAGGGGGCCCAATGAGATGCCCCTGGTACCTTTTTCATAGGCTTTTTTGCGTTTGGGCAAGGACACAGAGGCCCCATGATCCCCTATTGCCCGGGGCCCCATGAGTTCCCCATGAGATGCCCCTGGTACCTTTTTCATAGGCTTTTTTGAGTTTGGGCAAGAACACAGGGGCCCCATGATCCCCTATTGCCCGGGGCCCCATGAGTTTCCCATGAGATGCCCCTGGTACCTTTTTCATAGGCTTTTTTGAGTTTGGGCAAGGACACAGGGGCCCCATGATCCCCTATTGCCCGGGGCCCCATGAGTTTCCCATGAGATGCCCCTGGTACCTTTTTCATAGGCTTTTTTGAGTTTGGGCAAGGACACAGGGGCCCCATGATCCCCTATTGCCCGGGGCCCCATGAGTTCCCCATGAGATGCCCCTGGTACCTTTTTCATAGGCTTTTTTGAGTTTGGGCAAGGACACAGGGGCCCCATGATCCCCTATTGCCCGGGGGCCCCATGAGTTATAAGTTATGGTCCAAGCAGTACTGATACACAGAATCCATCGCCTTGCGCCATAGATTCATATATATTAACCCCTTGTCTACCAAGGTATATATATATAAACATCCTGATTTTCAAGGGGTTAAAGCAAGCTCACAGCTGCTGCCATAGCCATGAGCTTGGTATGAGTTTTCATAGCTGCCGATGGGCTTCCAGGTGAAAGTAACCCGAGAAGTTCCAGAGCCACTCGATCTTTTTACGGAAAGAAAAAAAAATGTAAAGTGTTCAAAAAATAAAATAGAATAGAATATATAATGATAAAAAAAAATGCAAAAGCAACTCTTTCACCTCCATACACATCCTAATGCAAGCACAATGCTTAGGGCATGTAATGGTAGCGAAAGATAAACTGCATCACATGTGAGGTCTTTTGACCACTTGTTTGGCTGTCACAGTGGTCATATGACTGGGAGCCGGTCCCGCAAGCTACCGAGAGCTGTTTTTGACAGCTCGGTCCCTGTGCTGGGACCTCACAGTGAGTAGTTTCTCAGTACAATAACGTCAGCCACCCAGCATGCACATGTGCGTCATGCAGGAGGTAAAGCTCACACTTTTGCCGCTACAAATACACTATACTGCCAAAAGTATTGGGCCGCCTGCCTTTCCACGCACATGAACTTTAATGGCCCCCCAGTCTTAGTCCGTAGGGTTCAATATTGAGTTGGCCCCGCCCTTTGCAGCTATAACAGCTTCAACTCTTCTGGGAAGGCCGTCCACAAGGTTTAGGAGGGTGTCTATGGGAAGGTTGGACCATTCTTCCAGAAGCACATTTGTCAGGTCAGGCACTGATGTCGGGGGAGGAGGCCTGGCTCCCAGTCTCCACTCTACTTCATCCCAAAGGTGTTCTATGGGGTTGAGGTCAGGACTCTGTGCAGGCCAGTCAAGTTCCTCCACCCCAAACTGGCTCCTCCATGTCTTTATGGACCTTGCTTTGTGCACTGGTGCGCAGTCATGCTGGAACAGGGAGGGGCCATCCCCAAACCCTTCCCACAAAGTTGGGAGCATGAAATTGTCCAAAATGTTTTGGTATGCTGACGCCTTAAGAATTCCCTTCACTGGAACTAGGGGGCCAAGCCCAACCCCTGAAAAACAACCCCACACCATAATCCCCCCTCCACCAAACTTTAAACTTGGCACAATGCAGTCAGGCAAGTACCGTTCTTCTGGCAACCGGCAAACCCAGACACGTTCATTGGATTGCCAGACAGAGAAGTGTGATTAGTCACTCCAGAGAACACATCTCCACTGCTCTAGAGTCCAGTGGCGACGTGCTTTAAACCACGGCATCCGCCGGTTTGCATTGCACTTGGTGATGTAAGGCTTGGATGCAGCTGCTCAGCCATGGAACCCCATTCCATGAAGCTCTCTACACACTGTTTCTGTGCTAATCTGAAGGCCACATGAAGTCTGGAGGTCTTTAGCTATTGACTCTGCAGACAGTTGGCGACTTCTGTGCACTGTGCACTTCAGCATGCGCTGACCCCGCTCTGTCATGTGGCGTGGCCTACCACTTGGTGGCTGAGTTGCTGTTGTTTCCAGTTGCTTCCACTTTGTTATAATCCCACTAACAGTTGGCCGTGGAATATTTAGTAGCCAGGAAATGTCACGGATGGACTTATTGCACAGGTGACCACCTATCACGGGACCACGCTTGGAGTCACTGAGCTCCTGAGAGCGACCCATTCTTTCACCAATGTTTGTAGAAGCAGTCTGCATGCCTAGGTGATGATTTTATACACCTGTGTCCATTGGAACTCCTGAATCCCATGATTTGGAGGGCTGGCCCAATACTTTTGGTAATATAGTGTATGTGTTATAAGGGCAGCAACAGGCGAACACGTGTGCAAAAAAATAAAAAAATTACTCTGGTAAAAAAAAGTATCTATCTACCTGACATTCTCATCTGTCTCTTCAGGACACTATTGGTATTGCATTATGTTCCCAGGTCTCCAACTATCAACTACAACAGGTTCTTAGTCTCTGGCCATGTTCTGTAGCATGTTCATGGTCTCTAATCATAAACTGTAGCATGTCACACTTTCCCTGTCACTCTTGCAGCACGTCAACAATAGGCTTTTTTGAGTTGGGCAAGGACACAGGGGCCCCATGATCCCCTATTGCCTGGGGGCCCGATGAGTTGTCAGTCCGCCCCTGCCCACAGGGGTGTATTTACCACGAAGCAAACGAAGCATTTGCCCAGGGTGGCTTTCTGGAGCAGAAGGTGACAAATTGTGCAGAGGAAGGCCATGCCAGGCAAAGGGCATCAGTTGTCGTCACAGGGTGTGCACGGGATCCGGTAGGTTGGGGGTGGCCCTCCTGTCCCATCCTTGTGGGCACTCCCTGGGGGTGGGCTGGGAGGATTCCTGACAGATCGGCTGATTGTCAGCTAGGGTGAACGGTGAGCTGAGCAGGTAGGTGGGGCATTTCCCTGCCCAGGGGATAATCTGTCATAGCCGCTCTGATTGGTCCCCCCTCTGATGATGGATGTAGTGCTGTACTTTATATATACTGCAGTATGTTTGTGTCTCTCTCTTTTCCATCTAAAAATAAAATATTATTACATTCTAATACACTCTTCGCTCTTTGGCTCCAATTTAGATGGGGGGGGGGCAATTTAGTGTGTTGACTAGGGCAACACAAAACCAAAACACACCACTGCACCTCCTGCAGTATGTTCCAGTCCCCAATCATCTCCTGCAGTATGTTCCAGTCCCCAATCATCTCCTGCAGTATGTTCCAGTCCCCAATCATCTCCTGCAGCACGTTCCAATCTCTATCCATCTCCCGAAGTATGTTCCAGTCTCTAACCATCTCCTGCAGCACGTTCCAGCCTCTGGCCATCTCCTGCAGCATGTTCCAGTCTCTATCCATCTCCTGCAGTATGTTCCAATCTCTATCCACGTCCTGCAGTATGTTCCAGTCCCCAATCATCTCCTGCAGCATGTTCCAGTCTCTATCCATATCCTGCAGCATGTTCCAATCCCTAATCATCTCCTGCAGCATGTTCCGGTCTCTGATCATCTCCTGCAGTATGTTCTAGTCCCCAATCATCTCCTACAGCATGCTCCAGTCTCTAATCATCTCCTGCAGTATGCTCCAGTCCCTCATCATCTCCTGAAGTATACTCCAGTCCCTAATCATCTTCTGCAGCACGATCCAGTCTCTAATCATCTCCTGCAGCACGTTCCATTCTTTAACCATCTCCTGCAGTACATTCCAGTCTCTGACCATCTTCTGCAACATGTTCGAGTCTCTATCCATCTCCTGCAGCATGTTCTAGTCCCCAATCATCTCCTGCAGCATGTTCCAGTCTCTGTCCATCTCCTGTAGCATGTTCCAGTCCCTAATCATCTCCTGCAGTATTTTCTAGTCCTCAATCATCTCCTACAGCACATTCCATTCTCTAACCATCTCCTGCAGCACATTCTAGTCTCTGATCATCTTCTGCAGCATGTTCCAGCCTCTGATCATCTCCTGCAGCAGTTCCAGTCTCTATCCATCTCCTGCAGCATGTTCTAGTCCCCAATCATCTCCTGCAGCACGTTCCAGTCTCTATCCATCTCCTGTAGCATGTTCCAGTCCCAAATCATTTCCTGTAGCATGTTCCAGTCTCTATCCATCTCCTGAAGCATGTTTCAGTCTCTAATTATCTCCTGCAGCATGTTTCAGTCTCTAATTATCTCCTGCAGTATGCTCTAGTCCCCAATCATCTCCTGCAGTATATTTTAGTCCTCAATCATCTCCTGCAGCATTTTCCAGTCTCTGACCATCTTCTGCGGTATGTTCCAGTCTTTAATCATCCCCTGCAGTATGTTCCAGTCCCCAATCATCTTCTGCAGCACGTTCCAGTCTCTATCCATCTCCCGAAGTATGTTCCAGTCTCTAACCACCTCCTGCAGCATGTTCCAATTTCTAACCATCTCCTGCAGCACATTCCATTCTCTAACCAACTCCTGCAGCACATTCCAGTCTCTGACCATCTTCTGCAGCATGTTCCAATCTCTGATCGTCTCCTGTAGTATGTTCCAGTCCCCAATCATCTCCTGCAGCATGTTCCAGTCTCTGTCCATCTCTTGCAGCATGTTCCAATCTCCAATCATCTCCTGTAGCATGTTCCAGTCTCTATCCATCTCTTGCAGCATGTTCCAGTCTCTAACCATCTCCTGCAGCATGTTCCAGTCTCTAATCATCTCCTGCAGTATATTCTAGTCCTCAATCATCTCCTGAAGCATGTTCCAGTCTCTGACCATCTTCTGCAGCATGTTCCAGTCTCTGACCATCTTCTGCAGCATGTTCCAGTCTCTAATCATCTCCTGCAGTATGTTCCAGTCCCCAATCATCTCCTGCAGCACTTTCCAGTCTCTATGCATCTCTCAAAGTATATTTCAGTCTCTAACCACCCCCTGCAGCATATTCCAATCTCTAACCATCTCCTGCAGCATGTTCCAGTCTCTAACCATCTCCTGCAGCACATTCCAGTCTCTGACCATCTCCTGCAGCACGTTCCAGTCTCTATCCATCTCCTGCAGCACGTTCCAGTCTCTATCCATCTCTTGCAGCACGTTCCAGTCTCTGACCATCTCCTGCAGCACGTTCCAGTCTCTGACCATCTCCTGCAGGATGTTCCAATCTCTAACCATCTCCTGCAGCATGCTCCAGTCTCTAACCATCTCCTGCAGCATGTTCCAGTCTCTGACCATCTCCTGCAGCACGTTCCAGTCTCTAACCATCTCCTGCAGCACGTTCCATTCTCTGACCATCTCCTGCAGCACGTTCCAGTCTCTAACCATCTCCTGCAGCACGTTCCAGTCTCTAACCATCTCCTGCAGCACGTTTCATTCTCTGACCATCTCCTGCAGCACGTTCCACACTCTTATTTTAAAATATAAACCTTAACTTACAGGTAAGGGGGCTCAGCTGTCTAGACTCAATCCTAACAGACCGTTAACTAGTACAGTCAAGCCCAAGCTGAATAAATACACCAGCGAACTTCTAGTGGTGCTCCATGTACATAGAGGAATTCCATGTGCTGATCAAGTATCTGAACCTGCTCTGGCTCGCTAGCTGTGTGTTAGATTTCACTCTGCGGTATTTTTTTTTTTTGTAACCAGAACTTGGCAGTGATCACCTGCACAGACTTGTTCCCTATGCTGTACATTAATAAATCACCCTCTCTCTGACCTGACCACAGCCGTAATTACTAAGAGGAAGCAAAACTCGCTTTCTAAAAATTAAGCCTTTGTTCACACCAGGTGCGGTGAGGGAACTCGTGCAAAATCACGTGGTTGTCCACATCGCACAAAAACGTGCTGCCTTGTTGTAGATGTCCGTGGATGTCATTCATTGTTACCCCCCCCATGCATCTTATAAAGAAAAGCACCTTTGCATCTAGCAAAACGCATGGGGGTACAGCAGTACCAGGGGGCGGACTGACAACTCATGGGGCCCCCAGGCAATAGGGGATCATGGGGCCCCTGTGTCCTTGCCCAAACTCAAAAAAGCCTATGAAAAAGGTACCAGGGGCATCTCATGGGGCTCCCTACTGACCCCCCGGCCCTCGGGCGGTGCCCGAGATCCCAAATGGTCAGTCCGCCCCTGGGCCGTACCATGCATTTTGGTGCAGAGTGATTTTAAAAAGTTGTTAATAAGCTGCCCTAAATGTGGGAACACGCAAAAAAACATTGTCCCTGGATGCACCTTCAGAAACTTCTGAGAATATAAGTGTCCTTGCCCTCTTTGTGGAAGCAGTGGTCTCCCTGCAGAGGTCCATCGCTCTCCCTGCTGTCCCTTGCAAGCGTGCTGTAATGAAGGACCCTTGTTCTCTTTGTGGAAGCAGTGGTCTCCCTGCAGAGGTCCATTGCTCCCCTTGCTGTCCCCTGTCAGCATGACGTAGAGAAGGACCCTTGCTCTCTGTGTGGAAACAGTGGTCTCTCTGCAGAGGTCCAACACACTCCCCTGGTATCTAAGACCTATAGTTCTGCAGTATGGAAAGATTATGCTCTCTGCTAATTAGAGAGCTCTAGCTCTGACTCAGCAGGGGGAGTGATGGACCTTTGCAGAGAGACCGCTGTTTCCACAAAGAGAGCAAGGGTCCTTCTCTATGGCATGCTGGCAGGGGACAGCGGGGGGAGTGATGGACCTCTGCAGAGAGACCACTGCTTCCATAAAGAGAGCAAGGGTCCTTCTCTACGGCATGCTGGCAGGGGACAGCAGGGGGAGCGATGGGCCTCTGCAGAGAGACCACTGCTTCCATAAAGAGAGCAATGGTCCTTCTCTATGGCATGCTGGCAGGGGACAGCAGGGGGAGCGGTGGACCTGTGCAGAGATACCACTGCTTCCATAAAGAGAGCAAGGGTCCTTCTCTATGGCATGCTGGCAGGGGACAGCAGGGGGAGCAATGGACCTCTGCAGAGAGACCACTGCTTCCACAAAGAGAGCAAGGGTCCTTCTCTACGGCATGCTGGCAGGGAACAGGTGTTTCTACTGCTTTCTATGGCTAGGTTCACACCTCTGCAAAATACTCCCAGTGACACCAAAGATGGGGTACAAGTCCTCCCAATGACACCAACAATGAGGCCCAATGATACCAACAATGAGGCGCTATTCCTCCCAATGACACCAACAATGATGCGCTTTTCCTCCCACTAACACC